>NW_012156431.1:163935-164829 GCF_000151545.1 Saprolegnia parasitica CBS 223.65
TCGGCGAGGTCGAGGTAGTGGTTGGTTTGGGCCTTGTCCGAGGACGAGTAGCGCGGCGCGATAGTCTGGATGTGCAGCATCGTAAAAGTGTGGAGCTTGTCCAGGCGATAGACGATTGAAAAATGAATGATGCGAAGGAGGGTGGCTCGAGGCGAATTCCCGCGCCATCGTCTGAACTCGGTCCGATGTCGTTTACGGTGCTCGGGGTGTTGCGTGAACCGGGCGATGGGACAGTGCGGTACGTGTAAAATGAATTTCCCACATGCATGCATGAAAGCCAGTGACGTCGGCAATCGTGGGGTGCATAACAGAGCGTTGTACGCGGTACGACGTGCTTCCGTTGTAGTCAAAAGCGCTCACTTCTTTTTTCCTCAAGATTCCTGGAGTACATAACATACTCTGAAGTACCAGAATGTACGAAAGAGAACCACATTCTGCTGTCGATTGCGTGCATCAAGTTTTCGTGGGCGTGCGATAAACAGGCGCAGGCTGTGCCACGTCATCGAAAAGCTGTTTACGGTCATGTCGCAGTTGCGCCATCCATACAAACACCAAGGTATTTTTCGCACCCGTGTGTGAGAAGACACTTCTTTGAAGATGCAATTCGATTTTGATCTTTGCGGCCAGCGTGATCCACCTCAGTCCAGCCTCACACACGCCTTGTGAGCATCCCTCATTTCTCAATCGCCCACCGCCACGACAAGCTCCACACTTTTACGATGCTGCACATCCAGACTATCGCGCCGCGCTACTCGTCCTCGGACAAGGCCCAAACCAACCACTACCTCGACCTCGCCGACCAAAGCATCTTTGAGATCCTTGCCAAAGACGACGGCTCCGACAAGACCACCACGTGGAGCCACGTCAAGGACACTGACGGCGTCTCTGTCGACC
>NW_012156431.1:164929-168550 GCF_000151545.1 Saprolegnia parasitica CBS 223.65
GGAACGCCATCAAGGCCACGACGACGGTCCACTGCAGCGCCAACGACCTCGCGTCCAAGCTCAACGACCCACAGCAGATGCACATCTTTGACGAGATGACCGACAACTGCCGCATCATCGAGGCGCTCAACCCGGCCGAGACCAAGACGATCCGGTATGTGCAGGCCAAGCCGGTGTTTCCGACGACGGCGCGCGACTTTCTCGTCGTGACGAGCGAGCAGCGCCTCGAGGACGGCTCCATCGTCATTGGCACCAAGAGCGTCGAGCATGATAGCGTGCCGGTCAGCAAGCACTTTGTGCGCGCGCACACGCACGTGTCGGGGTACATTATTCGTCCGCTGACGCCGACGTCGTGCTCGGTGACTTTGATTGTGCACATGGACCTCGGCGGCTACATGCCGGCGTACGTGATCAACCTCTTGTCGGTGGCGTCGCCGATCCAGTTGCTGAAGCGGTTCCGTGTTCTGTACGGTCGCGTGTAAGCACTTGACGCGATCAAAGTTTAAGTTATGCACCGCAATTCATTCTATCTATCAATGTATCAATCCGATTCATGAATTCGGTTATCACTATCCATGACATCGCAGTTTAATCGCTAGTCATGGTCAGAACAGCCCATCGTCGTCGTCACCTCGCAGGGGCCGGTGGATTGTGGCAGTTGGAAAGATCGCGCTGAGCGTGGTCACCGCTTCTCCGACGTCGCCGCGACACCACGTGCACTGCCAATGGTGCACAGCATGCGTTCTGGGCGTGTAGAAACCCTTTGGGTGATCGCGCAGCCAATTGCAGGCTTTTCGTCCGAGCGGATCGAAGCGGTCGCGGCAGAGTTCCAGCAAACGACCCAGGTTCCAGTAGGCAATCTCCGGGTAAAAGTACTCTTCGGGAAAGACGGTGACGCTAGCGCCCACTCGCTCGGCATCGAATTCATGGTACACGGCTTCGACGAGGCGCGGGCCCGTGAGTGAGACCGGGTCTTGCTTGGCGCCACCGGCTTGAAACTTGGCCAAGATCGCATCGAGGACTTGGAGCCAGAAAGGGTGTCCGCGACGCGACGCCAGCACAGCGTTGCAAAGGATCGCGTCGGTAGCGCGTTCAAGGAGCACTGCGTGGACGAACGGCTCGGTGCTCAAGAAGAGGTCTTTGTCGAGCAAGTCGTCCAGCGGCGATGTGCTCTCAAAGTCACAGTCGACGTAAACGCCGCCAAAGCGATGCAGAAGCGCATACCGCGTCATGTCGGCCAGGTGGATCTTGCCCACGGACGAGGCCACGGCATAGTACTGCGGGTAGTGTCTCGCGAAGAGCGCGAGGTTGGCGGCGTCGTCCCAAAACACGTATGTCCACGTCGGGTGGTGCTGTACCCACGAGCGCATCCACGGCGCAAAGATCTCAGGAATCGCATCTGCCGACTTCCACGACTGATGCAAGATGCGCGGGATCACCGACTCGATGATGGGCGTCGACGACGCATTGCGGCTGCTTGCGGGTGGCGCTGGGGTTGTTAATGACGACGCTCGCGCTTGCATAGTAAATGAAATGGGCTCCAACGTCGATGACAAAGCCTCTTGCTCGTATATTGCCGCTGGCTCGGGCGTCGCCTTTCTGGAGGTTAACGGGGCAGCATGGTGGAGGCGCGTGGACGGTAGGTGCAGTGCCAGCGTAAGGAACATGACGAGCATTGTGGCAATGAGCACACAGAAGCCTGCGTATGGCTTGCATCCGCGCCGGCGCGCCTTGACGACGGTCACAACGTCGTCGTGCATGTGCAAGGTCGTCCTCGTCGTGGGTTTCACAGTTTTTGACTCGGTCGTTTCCGGATTGGTCGAAACGATGCCTTTCTATTGATTTTTAACCAATAATATGCGCTGATTCCAGACAATCCAACAATGGCGACGCCGCCAGCAGGCCAGACGAGCAAGGGGCGGTGGGCGCTCCTGCGCCGTGCGATCGTGACCGCGTCGACGACAGCGCCAGCGTCGTCCGCCATGTCCATCTTCCAGTTCCATGACCCGGCGGTGCCCCGGCCAACGGTCTACGCCAGCGCGACGCCGGAGGCTGGCTACGACTGGGTCGAGTACATGCTTCCCGGTGGCCGCTCGATCCTTTTGCACCAGCGCCGCGAGACCGCTCACGTCTCGCTGCGTGAACTCGCCATCCGCGATGTAGACAACACGGGCAACATCCGCACGTGGCCCAGCGAAGACATTGCGCTGCGGTACCTTCTCCGAACGCTGCCATCGCGGACAGGCGGGCCGGCGCGCGTGCTCGAGCTCGGCGCTGGTATGTGCGGCGTCGCCGGCTTTGCCTTGGCTGCAGCGTGCGATGCACTCGCTTCTGTCACGATCACGGACGGCAACCCCATGTGTGTCGAGAACCTCGCGCGGATCGTGTCCATGAACAGCGCTCGCCTCAGATGCCCGGTCGAGACGACGCTGTTGCAGTGGAGCCGGCATCTACCGCCGCCGTCATCGCCGCTTTTCGACGTCATTTTGCGAGCGACTGCGTGTTTTTCGAAGCCTACCACGATGATCTGCTGCACACGCTCCGGACGCTCCTCGCCCTCGACGGCGTGGCCACCTTGGTGCAACCGACGCGCGGTGGGTCCCTCGATCGGTTCCTCGCCAAGGCTACGGCGTTCTTTACTATTGACGTGCAAACTATGGGGTTTGATGCGATCGTCGACGCGACGCGTGCGACCGCCGATGCGCGGCTGGACCCGGACATTCACCTCCCAGTCCTCGTGACCTTGCGCCATACGAGTGACTCTCAACATGCAGGTCGTCCGACTCGATAAAGTGAACGCGATGGATGCTGATGCGGCTCACGACACTCCATATTACGCAAGGCGCGGGCTAACGTTGCCAAAGGAGACAGTAGTCCAGTTAGCGCGTCGTTGCTGCTCTTGTCGAAACGAGTTTAATATGGTTGACGCAGCACTGGGTAGGACAGTGATCTCTCTACGCCACCTTGCGCCTCGACGGCGGCAGTCCAGCCTACAGGCAACGGGGCTTGCGGAATGGCTCGCTACTGTTTGTGCCGATTATGTGAGTCAAAGACCAGCCATCGACCCTCCTGGATGACGACATGCATGAACGACCAACTTCAACAACTTTGCAACCGCGAGAGATGAGCCTTCAACGAAGCTCGCCGTCGTCTTCTCTGTCTACGAGCGGAGAAGAAGAGAAAGGGATGGGGTCACAACATCCCATGACGGGATCCTTGCGACAGGGACCATCATTCCAATATCTATTACCCATGATGTCCTATATCAACAGTTCTTTCTCCTTTACGTCTCATTTAGAGCCACTCTAATACAGCGCCGAGATCACACTGGGACATACGGTGCATGTCGCACATGACGTGGCGACGAAGACCATCGCAGCATCAACGTAATCTCGGAGCGATGAGCGCCGAGGCCAGCGCAATCATCAGGGAGTTGCGGAAGCCACCAACCACGACAGCATTCTTCAACTTGCCCCACGCACCACACCGCCACCTCCACGATGCTGCACATCCAGACTATCGCGCCGCGCTACTCGTCCTCGGACAAGGCCCAAACCAACCACTACCTCGACCTCGCCGACCAAAGCATCTTCGAGATCCTTGCCAAAGACGACGGCTCCG
>NW_012156431.1:168817-202415 GCF_000151545.1 Saprolegnia parasitica CBS 223.65
CGCGCGACTTTCTCGTCGTGACGAGCGAGCAGCGCCTCGAGGACGGCTCCATCGTCATTGGCACCAAGAGCGTCGAGCATGATAGCGTGCCGGTCAGCAAGCACTTTGTGCGCGCGCACACGCACGTGTCGGGGTACATTATTCGTCCGCTGACGCCGACGTCGTGCTCGGTGACGTTGATTGTGCACATGGACCTCGGCGGCTACATGCCGGCGTACGTGATCAACCTCTTGTCGGTGGCGTCGCCGATCCAGTTGCTGAAGCGGTTCCGTGTTCTGTACGGTCGCGCGTAACTCTTGAATCGTTAATTTATTTACTTGTACAATCCACGCGATTACTATTGTCATGCGATGTGTTGACAGAAGCACGCGATGACAGGTCGCTTCGCATCGTGCGGTGTTGAAAGACGGCGATGCTGCACCACAACGCGCAACTAACAAGTGCGCTGCAAAAGTCAATCGAACGGAATTGGGTTGGTGTGCTCGGGGTTGAAGCGCTACTGGAAACGTCGGTCCTCGCTACGATCGACACGCGAACTACACGGCGTGATATGGGGTAAATCTGTTGTTGGGCCCACGTCGAACTCTACGGGCCGTGTATACAGGTTCCGTGCGGGGGATCTGACAGGAACTGTTTTGTATTGGATGTGAACTGCTACCTCGCGTTGGCCTTCACAAAAGTCAACAGAGAGTGCTGAGCGACGTTCCACAATGTCAATCTCGCGTCAAGTCTTGTGGACTCTTTCTTTGACTATTGGAGATGGATCAACAACACCGAGTAATGACAACACAGTACATACCGACAGCACTACAACACTGTCGAGGCGATAGATGCTGTCGGTTGGGGCATGTTCCAGCCGATTCGGCGCACGACAACCGCCGTCGTGGGACGACAATAAGCTCTGAGAGGATGGCGCATCCCGTTACTGCGATCGGCGACCTCAATACATATCTGCTTTGTCTCTTGGGCGACCACCGATCGACCTTGTCGTCGTGCGACTTCAGCGCGCGCCTTGCAGAACAAAATCAAGAATTCGCGGATCTTTCCAAACGTCTCGACCAATCATATCGCGCCATTCGAAACGTTGATTTTCACATGTGAAAAATGACGATTGCTCGTGGCGCGTGTCGCGGCGACGCAATCCGGTGCCGACATCCATCGCATGTTTACGAGCCCTTGTCTCAAGCCCGCGACGTTCGGCGTCCCATCGATAAATGGCGGAAAGTTCACTTTGCCTTTTCCTCACTTTGCCTTTTTCAAGCCCAGCAGCAGCAGCAAGATGTCTTCAATGGACAAGTCCCAGACCAACCACTACCTCGACCTCGCCGACCAAAGCATCTTCGAGATCCTTGCCAAAGACGACGGCTCCGACAAGACCACCACGTGGAGCCACGTCAAGGACACTGACGGCGTCTCTGTCGACCGCGGTATCAACGCCCACTCGCCATGGAACGCCATCAAGGCCACGACGACGGTCCACTGCAGCGCCAACGACCTCGCGTCCAAGCTCAACGACCCACAGCAGATGCACATCTTTGACGAGATGACCGACAACTGCCGCATCATCGAGGCGCTCAACCCGGCCGAGACCAAGACGATCCGGTATGTGCAGGCCAAGCCGGTGTTTCCGACGACGGCACGCGACTTTCTCGTCGTGACGAGCGAGCAGCGCCTCGAGGACGGCTCCATCGTCATTGGCACCAAGAGCGTCGAGCATGATAGCGTGCCGGTCAGCAAGCACTTTGTGCGCGCGCACACGCACGTGTCGGGGTACATTATTCGTCCGCTGACGCCGACGTCGTGCTCGGTGACGTTGATTGTGCACATGGACCTCGGCGGCTACATGCCGGCGTACGTGATCAACCTCTTGTCGGTGGCGTCGCCGATCCAGTTGCTGAAGCGGTTCCGTGTTCTGTACGGTCGCGCGTAAGCAGATTGTTCGCCCGAACCTTTGCGACACCCTCTATGCAGTAGACCCTAGTTTATTTAACCTTGTATAATTCCTTTGCATCGACCAACTTCGTCTGCACCCCTCGACGGCTACGCCTCGCTTTTTGCCCAAGTCCTTTTCTGTGCCGGTGGTCGCATCGACGGTGCAACTCGTGTGACCTTCTCATCTACGCGCGTATGCCTCACTGCACCGCCAAGAGAATAATCCAGTGTGCGTCTGGATGCTGCACATGCACTTGAGTCGCACAAGTCTAGTAAGAAGCGCTACAACTCTACAGCACCTTTCTCTACAGGTATTCATGTCGTACGAAGAAAAGGTACAGCATGTTGCCAAGCGTGGTGTCTCGGATGAAGCGACTGCGTTATCGATTCGCGAACGTCACGCCTTGTCGTCCAACGTTTACGCCGAGGCGACGTCGCAGACGGAGGTCGTCAGCGTCGCGACACCGCCTTCGGGCTTGCCTTGCACTTCGTTGACGACAGCAAGCACGGCCGCGATGAGCTCTTCGGGCTTTTCGTGGGGAATGTCGGCGCCTTGCACGATGCGGTGCGCGACCGAATGGCTGCTCACGCTCAGGAGCGCACACTGGCCCTGGTTCCACGCGTCCTCCATGGCCGCCAGCATCGCCGGCTCGACGTCGGGCTCGAAGAGCATGGTCGCAAACATGTCTGTGGTCTCGTGCGAGAGCACAACGAGCGGCACGGATAGCGTCGGCGGCGGCGACTGCAAGAAGCGATCTTCCGTGCGGGCGACGGCGTTGGCTTCGTGCGCGACACCGCGGCGGTGGGGCGGCGACGGCGCGAACGAGTCGACAAACAATCGCGCGTCCGGCGTGAAGCGCTGCGCGTTGCGCTTCTGCTGCATCCAATGCACGAGCCGGAGAAGGCCCCAGTGCGAGTACCTAGTACCAAACAAGAAAATCCATGAAAATGTAAAAATACAGAGCCGACGGACCGGAGCAACGTCGCCGGGTTCGCTTCGCGCTTGGCCAAGGCCGTTTGGATTGCAGGCGCAATGGCATCCATGCGACCCCGCACCGACTCTAGCGATTGTCATGAGCCATAGTAGGCTGCAACATGCATATACGAATACCATGGAGCGCGTCCACCAAAACGAGACCGTCGCATTGCAGCGAGAGCGACGACGACGGAAGGTCCGCAGCGAGCTGACTACCATATCGATCCATCACCATTACCCGCGAGCCCGAGAGCCAGCTATGAGGTCGTACCGCATGTTGTAGCCGCCGTTGCCGTGGCCGACTAGCACGAGCTGCTTGTTGGCGACGTCGAGCTGCGCAAGCACCGCCATGTACTCCTTGGAGATCTACACAGATGTCCATTATTCAATGGAGCTGCCAATGACGCAGGATGCAAGGTAGTACCGTCTCGACGGAACGCGGGAGCGCGCCGGGCGACGAGTAGCCGAGGCCCGGGCGGTCGATCGCGACGACGGTCGCAAATTCGGCGAGCTACGACCCGAGGGTAGTGTCGCTACGAGACGCGCGTCGCGTACCTTGGGTGCGACCTTTTCGAAGTCGAACGACGTCTCGCCGGCGCTGCCATCGAGGACCACGACAACCGACGATGTCGCGTGGGGGTACACGCGTGTGTGGATACGACTGTTGTGGCCATCGACGTCAATGTCGAGGAGCTGGCCCGGCGGCGTCAGCGGGTGCATGTGCTTGTAGTTCTCGACCGCATAGCCGCCAATGAGCGTCGTGCCCGTGATGAACGTCACCGTCTACGAGGCCTCGATCAAATCGGACCGTGCGGATGGCGCGGCACGTACGCCGAAGAGCAGCTTGGCGACCTCCTTGGCCTCGTTGGCGACGAAGGATCCCGTGACCTTGAAGCCTTGCGCAGGCGGCGCCTGGCTAGAGAAGGCACGAAGCGGCGGCGTGCGGCGAACGATGCGACGCAGCATACTTGCGCTATCGGTGGTGCAAAGTCGCAAAAAACAGGCTTGAAAACGAGTGGCACAAATGTGCGATTTGACGGATCAAAATAAAAACCGTAGTCCTTGACGGGACTCGAACCCGCAATCTCCGCCTTCGGAGAGCGATGCCTTATCCATTAGGCCACAAGGACTTTCATATGTTTTACTATGTCAAAACTTTTTTAGTGAGTAACTTGCAAACACTTTTGCTATTTTGGTAGACTAGCATTGATTTGAATGCTTGTACAGTATCAAGGACATTTATGCCCTTGCTTATACACTCTAGTAGGCAACCGGTCCGATCTTTAGCCATTTTGCAATGCATTCCTACCGGGTATATATCTTTTGCGCGATGGACGCAATGTCCTCAAATCTATGTGGTTTTGTTGCGGGTGGTTGTGCGGCGCAGAGGTAATTGTCTCTCGCGAACGCCACCTCCAATAGCACGGAATTCTTTTCTAAATACGACGTCGGCGTTGACACCAACGCCTCGAGCGTTTTGGCGCCAATTCGGCCCAATCAAATGTCGTCAATTAAAAAAACGGTCAAGATGGCGCATCCAAGATCGCCTTTCTCGAAGCGCCTGCCATTACCTAGTCGTTGCATCGACGCGCAAGCACATATGAGCTCGTCGACCATTCAGCCGCGGACTGCACCACCGCCCGCACCCGTGGGTCAAGATCGCATGTACTGGCTCGCGGGTTTCAAATCCAACAAGAAGGGCGGTCTTGTCTTCGAAGACAAGGTCGTTCTCAAGAAACAGCAAGGCGTCGTGAAGGACGTCATGGTGCAACTGGGCGCGCAGCTTCTGAGCGGCAAGCTCGCCGTGCGGCTTTCGCTTCCGATTCGCGTCTTTGAGCCGCGGTCGCTCCTCGAGCGGGTCGCGGAAGCCTGGTACACGAGTCCATTATTTATGATCGCATGGCCTTATTGTGCATGCCTAGGTCGTATGCACCAACGTATTTAACCAAGGCCGCAACGACCAAGGACGCTGTCGAGCGCATGACCAGTGTCATGGCCTTTGTCGTCAGCGGTCTTCACTGCTGCGTCAACCAAAACAAACCGTTCAACCCGATCTTGGGCGAAACGTACGAGAGCAGCTTGCACGACGGCACGCTGATTTACATGGAGCACGTGCAGTACGTGGCTCGATCCGTGCGATATCCAACTTTATGATGTATGTGTGCAGGCACCACCCGCCGGTCGCAGCCTTCCTTGTCCTCGGGCCCAAGGACTCGTACTCGCTCCATGGGCGGTACGAATTCGAGTCGTCCATGTCGGGCAACACGATCACCAATTTTCAAGTACCGGAGAAGACACTCTGTCCACTTTTCTTCGGTAAGCATACTGAGCACGACGGTAGAACGGCACGACGACGTTCGAGTGTCCGAACGGCAAAGTAAAGTACGAACTGCCGCAGCTCAAGGTATGACGCAGCATGACGCGCGCAATTCGATCGAAGTGCTCGCATAGATGGGGGGCGTCATGCTCGGCGATCGCCTCGTCGAGTGGACGGGCGTCGCACGCTTCGCCGACGCGACAGCCGGCCTCGGCGGGTCGCTGGACTTTGATGGGAACGATGGCATTTTTGGCCGGTCGGCCGGCGACGACATCAAGGGCTCGATCCACAACCTCAAGGTGCTGTCCGTAGCTCGCACACATTGACGTACTATGGACGAACAGAAAGGGACCAAGCCCAGCGTCCACATCAAGGTCCAAGGCTCGTGGCTCTCCCAGCTGCGGTTTGATGGCAACGTCGTCTGGGACGTGACGACCGAGCCGTTGGCGCTACCCGTGCCTGTCCCACACGCGCTCCCGTCCGACTGCCGGTACCGGGACGACCTCGCCGAGCTCCGAGCCGGAGAGACCGAGAAAGCCCAGGCGAGCAAACTCCGTTTGGAGGAGCTGCAACGCCACGACAAGAAGCTGCGCAGTGACAAGCCCAAGCCGAATAAAAAGTCCAACAAATGAACAATAGAATGCGCGCAAAGCCAGTGTTGAGATGCAAAATACAACTGCACGTGTAGTCGCCGGTCGTCGTCGTCGTAGGCGGGTTCACTCTAACTCACTGCGACTTGGCAAAGGCCTCGACCTTGGCCGCGTCTTCCTCGGCCGCGTGTTGCTGGGCGAATTGCTCAATGCACGAGACCGCGAAGAAGCCCATAAAGGCCACCATGACGAGCGACCCGAGCTGCGAGATGAGGCTGGAGCCCGCCTCGGCGCCCGTCTCGTGGGCAATCTTGGCCGAGTCGGACGCCGCGTGAAACTTGTTGCGGCATTCGAGGAGAAAGTCGCTGACTTTCTGGTCCAGCGCCCACGCCGCCGGCGTGACGGACCCGATAAAATGCTCAATCTGCTTCATGTGGGCGTCCGTGAAGATCGTGATGAAGAACGCGGCCTGCATATTGACCTTGATGAGCGCCTTCCCGATGAGCGTCGCGCCAAAGAAGGTCCAGAACGGCATCAAAAAGTGGCCGCAGCAAATGCCGCAGAGGTCGAACGCCATGTTGGGCCACGCCGACATGAGGAGGACGCCCCAAAAGCCGTGGCGCTGGAGGAACCCGATCATCCAGTCCTTCATGCGGTTCATGACGTTGAACTCGGACGACGACTCGGTGATTTCTTCGAATTCTTCGTTGCGCTGGCCGGCGAGGCGCGCGGCGCGGCTGAGCGCATACGGCGGGATCTCGCCCATGGCCGTACCCGCGCCCCAGAGCATGCTCGGGAGGAAGACCTTGAGGAAGATCTTGGCAAACGTCACCGAGCTCGTCTCGGGCACGCTCGCGCAGTTGGCTTCAAACGACCGGAACCACGTGTGGTGGAACGTATCAAAGTCGAGCGACTTGCAGATCTCGCCGCCCTGCACGACGAGGAAGATGTGCGGGAAGAGGAAGAGGATGCCCGAGTGCATGCCCGTGCCAAGGCCCACGGACGAGAGCACGCCAAGGCCGACCCACCACACGACAAACTCGACGTACGTGTTGAATTGGCCCAAGAGCACTTGGTGGTCGCCTTCCGTCTTGGTCGCGCCGAGCCAGACCAAGAAGAGCGGCAGCGCCACGAAGCGCGTCACGTTGTGCTGCACGAGGTACAGCGCCAGCCACTTGAGAAAGCCGACAAGGACGATCGAAAAGTGGTAGAGCACGGCGAGCGGCCGGCGGAAGAGCGTAAGCTTCTTGCGCGCTTCGCGCAGCTCGGCCTCGTACGTAGCGACAGCCGGGCTCTTGGCGTCGGCGGCCGGCGGCGCGGCCTTGGCAGCCTTGGCGGGCGTCGACTTGGCAGCTGCCTTCTTGGCCATTGGGAGCAAAGGTGACAAAGCAAGTCTGTCCACACCTCAGAGGTAACCAACTTCCTCTTCCGTCATCATCAAATGAGCCAATCAAACGGTGACGTTTCACTATTTTCAAATGCATTGGCCAATGGAAATCGCGCCAATCGAAAGATTGCACCAATCAGAGAGGCACGACACGTTGGCGACGCGACGCTACAGGCCCACCCACGATGATGGAACTCGAAGAAGACGCGCGACGCAGGACAGAGTCGTTGTTCTTCATCTCATTTGTTGATCGTACGATGCATGTGAATGTACATAAAACGTCATATGCATCCATGATTGAGAAATTTTTGACCGGGCGGGGCAGCTTCCTGCGGAATTTGGTTTTTGGCGCCAAGAAAAACGCGAGTTATTGTCGCTTCGACAAAGGGTCGGCTTCCTTGTTCCTTCGCGCCCCAGAAGAATGTACAGTCGTCTTCCTTCGCGCTCTCGAACCCTCCCGACTTGACAGTCATCCACGTCCAGCAAGAGTCGGCGCCGCCTCCTCGGATGTGCATGATGGAAAGGCTACCAGCGATCTCTGCCGCGTAGTAGCTGACTCGGCGTCAAAGCCTGACTGGTGTGCCACCTCGTTTTCTCATCAGCTCTTCTACAAACAAAAGAGGCGGCGTCTCGATGAACGTTCTTCTTCCTCGTCTTTCAGCTGTCTATCTCGGACGCGTGTGAGCCCTTGTGCTGTCGTCTCTTGCGCGCCATGGACTCGACCCGAGTCTTATTACCCATCGTTTCTTGATTACGCCCGTGTTAAACTACTCTTGGTGATTCCATACTTACCGAGCTGTGTCGTCCACGCAAGCAGAAAATGCCGCAGAAAAAGCTGCAGGAGCGGCAGCGGAATATAGTCCTCGACATGCACAAGGCCTTGGGCTCTACCTTCTGCGTACAATGCGTCCTTCCAGGCCAAGGACTGCCACTCGAAGAGGCGCTCGATCGGGCCCATACAGGCGACAGAAACGTACTCGATGCCGTTCACCACGTGCAACTGCTCGTGGGTTGCTGACGCGCGCAATGTGGCGACGACCCAGGAGACGACGCGCTCCAAACCGTCGTTCGACGACGTCCCGACCATTTGCCACATGCTCAAGAGGCTACGCGCTTCCTTGATGTACGCGACGTACGATGGTACCGGGTGCTTGAGCGCGCGCTCGTCGGCGAGCATCGCACGTACGAGCGCGACGAGGTCTGCGATCTCGAAGTGCCCGTCCACGGGCGTCGCTTGGAATCGCCAGTTCCATTCAAGAAGAAGGCCCACGTGCATGAGGTCTACGCTCGTGAGCGGTGCGAGGCCATTGTTGGCTGCGAGGGCTTGGACTTCGTGGAGCACCAAGTATGGTCGATCGGCCTCGGCCTCGGGCTTGACCGCGCGACAGAGCTTTTGGACGAGCGCGTCGACATTGTCCATGGCCACGTCGTTGGCCCAAATATGGCAATAAGGGTGCTTAGCCTTGATGGCAATAAGAAACGGTTGATTACTTTGCAGTGCAAAGTGGTGGGTTTCATCGGAAATATGACAAATCCAAACACGAAGCACGAAATTTCGAATTCGAATTCGAGAAAGATCGGCTTGGGACTTTTGGCGGATTGTGGGTCGTATCCGGATGCCAGGACGCCGTTTGCGGACACGTGCCAATCGAGGTCATGGCGAAAGCAGCGATCCATGCGGGCCGGCGCGCCTTCAAGCACCAAGGTACTCGCGCATATGCATGATCATGCGCGTGGGCTCATGGGCGCATTGTGGGCCAGGCCAAGTGATCTACGAGTGGGAGCAGTCGCTCGAAGAGGTCAACATCTTCATCAAGCCGCCGCCGGGTGTCACCGCGAGCCACTTGCTCTGCACGATTTCGCCGAGCCACGTCATGCTGGGCATCAAGGGCAACGCCGAGCGCTACCTCGACGTATCTACGCCTGCGATAGGTGACATCTGACGCGATGGATAGCACGAGTTGACGAGCCAAGTCGTCGTGGCCGAGAGCTACTGGATGCTGGGTAGGCCCGCTCTACCTGCATCGCGTCACAACGCATCTCTAGACGGTGGCGAACTCAACATCAATTTGCAAAAGATGAAGAAAGGCTTGACGTGGGACGCGGTCTTTGTCGGCCATGGCGAGGTACGTGCCTTGATGCGTGCTGCGGCGACCATCGAGTGGTGTAGCTGGATCCGTTGACAAAAGATGAAGTGCAAAAGAAGCTGCTGCTCGAGCGCTTCCAGCAAGAGAACCCGGGCTTTGATTTTTCCAACGCCGAGTTCAACGGGTCCGCCCCAGACGCCCGCACGTTTATGGGCGGCGTCCGCTACAACTAACATCCAGAAGCTCCTCTTAACTTCGGCGGACTCTCGTCAACTTGTCAGCGAGTCGTCTCGTCGACTCGTCGGCTAGCGACAATGCACCCTCCTTTACATGTATTTCCATCTTGTACATGCTTTTTGCATCGATAAATGGCCCGCGCGATATTGTATTAGTACCGACAGTGAGGAGGTCGCATCGCATGACGTGGCGCCGCTTGGCATGGTATCAAGTTGATACAAATCCAATGTCCCACCCGTGAAACGGGCACCAGAACCCGGTGGTTTCGAAATGAGCGAGAAGAAGACAGACGCGGCGACGCGCGCCCGCCAGAGCCGCGCGGCCGAGGCGGCCAAGGCCGCCAAAGCCAAGGCGACGACGGCCACGAACGGAATCATCCGGTTCAAAACCACGTTTCGCAACACGATCTACGACGCCATGCTGCGGCGCGGCTGGAAAGAAAGGTAGAGGTGGCTCATCACCCTTCGTCCAACGATATATCTTATGATAGCGACACGGACTGGGACTTTTATTGGGCCGACCGCGAGTTCATCTACGATGTGCTCGACACGGTGCACCTCGAAGTAACGCAAAAGGTCAACCATTTCCGCAATGGCCGCGAGGTACTAAAACGCGCGGCGTTCTATCCTCATCCTATACGTATTCTGCCTAGCTCTGCCGAAAGGACCTTTTGATCAAGAACCTCAAGCGCGCGCGTCGGGCGCAACGCAAGTACGTGTCTAGCTCATGGCAGATTGTGTTGCATGCGCGCGTCTAGTGAGCGCAGTACGGAGGAATACCCATACGACTTTTTCCCCATCACGTACATTCTCCCGGGCGAGTACTCGATGTTTGTCGAGGTACAATATTGTCGTCTGTTGCAAGAGGATGCCATGATGCAAATTAGGAGTTTAAGCGCAACCAAGGCATTTGGATCATGAAGCCGATTGGCAAGTATGTATTTCTGCTTATGCCATGAGGGTTGTCGCCAAGGTTTGACCAACGACGGCAGGGCCCAAGGCAAGGGGATTTTTCTCTTCACAAAGCTGAGCCAGATCAGCGACTGGCGCACCGACTACCGGTACAAGCCCGAGAACCAGCAAGTCGAGACGTACGTGGTGCAAAAGTACATTTCCAACCCGTACTTGGTCGGCGGCAAAAAGGTATTTTTCTTGGTGTTGCTACATTGATACATACTATTGTGGTAGTTTGATTTGCGCTTGTATGCACTCGTCACGAGCTTCTCGCCGCTTGAGATTTACATGTACCGGAGTGGCTTTGCGCGCTTTACCAACTCGCGCTACTCCAACAACGCCAACGACATTGAGAATTCGTTCATTCACTTGACCAACGTCGCGATTCAAAAAACCTCGGAAAACTACAACAAAAAACACGGCGGCAAGTGGGACTTGAAGAGCCTCAAGCTCTACATGATGTCCAAGCACGGCTGCGCCCGCATCGACCAGCTCTTTTACGAGATCCAGATGGTCATTGTGCGTTCGCTCCAGAGGTTTATTTTCTTATGTTCGCATGCGCCCATTGTCATTTGGCCTTTTGCTAGTGTCGAGAAGATCATTATCAGCGACAAGCACTGCTTTGAGCTCTACGGCTACGACATTATGATTGATGAAAACCTCAAGCCGTGGCTCCTCGAAGTCAACGCGTCGCCCTCCGTACTTCTCATGATCTCCATATAAATATGAAAACACATGCTAGCTCTCGGCCAACACGTCGGCCGACTACCAGCTCAAGTGCGGCATGCTCAACGACATGCTCGACATTATCGACCTTGAAAACAAGTACAGCCGCTCGTCGCTCTCATCCGCGCACACTATTCAATCATGGACGTTTTAGGTCCAAGACAAAGGAAGATCGCGTCGGAGGCTTTGACCTCGTCTACCGCGATGGCCTCATCGGCAAGGACGAGCGTTGCCTCTATTCGTCGCTCCTAGGTACAGAATAAACACTCTTATTCCACATGCACGTCCTGGCGTAGGCGCCGACTTTAAGCGCAACCCGCTCCGAAAGCTCCCGACCGGCAGCGCGTAGCGCCCACTGTACTGATGAGAACACCACGGGTGCCGCATGTCTTTGATATAGCATAATGAAATCTGTACATTTTTTCGATTTACGGCTTGACGGGGCTCTTGAGGCGGCCGTGCTTGAGCTCAATGAGGTTGTCGCCTTGGGTCTTAGGGGACGGCTCCATCGCCGAAGCACTACTGACGGCGTTGACATTGGCTGGAAGACTCAGCGCCAGTGCCGCGCGGTTGGTCTTGGCCAACGACGCACCGGGCACAATGATCGTCGGTGGGCTCGACCGGAAAATGTTGGCGCTCGTACGCTGCTTGGTTTTGCACGGCGAGACGGCGACGATGTGCGACTCGGTCGTGCTTCCACCGTTGTTTTCGCTGTCGTCGGCGTCTGTCATCGGGCGCTTGGCGAGCCACATTTTCTTCTCAATCGCCTCCATGTACTGCTGCTGCGGCCCAATGACGCTGCCGGCGCGACAGAGGCGGAGCCACCCAATGCACTCTTTGGCCGAGAACCGGTCGTGCTTCATAAGGTACGCGCCAATGCACGTGCCCGTGCGACCGAGGCCGGCCTTGCAGTGCACCGCGACCGCACCAGGCGTCGCTTCGCAGGCTTGAATGAACTGGAGCAAGATCGCCTCGGGTGGGTTGCCACCGTCCGGGTAAAAGAGCTCGAGGTGGTCAATACCTGCATCCGTGAACCGCTTCTCGTCGTAGAGCTTTTCGTTGAGCCGCACGACAAGCGTCACGTTGTGCGCCTTGAAGTACGGCAGGTAGTGCTCGGGCGTCAGCGAGATGTACCCTTCGATCGTTTGCTTGTACTCATCGTAAGGCCCCGCGAACGCAATGAACTTGGGCGAGAGCCAATTGAGGTCACCATGCTCGACTTGTTCGTAGTGCTGGTACTCTTCGATGTTGAAGGTCTCGGGCGCAATGTACTTGCATTGCAGCGCCTTCTCGAGGCCGCGCAGACAGTCGAGGACGGTGAGCTTGAAGAGACAGATGGACGGTGTCGCATCATGAAAGCTGGGCAGCGCGAGGCCGGTGAACGGCGCGAACGCCTCCGCTGCCGACATGCCGTTGAAGAGGATGCCCCAGCAGCCCAAGAGGCAGATCGCGTTCGCGCGCCGCTTGCCGTCGTGGGACGAGTAAAACACAATGTCCTTGGACGACGCTTTGGCTTTGGACACTTCGTGGTTGAGAATGTGGCAAAATTGAAAGGTTTGGCCTAGGTTGAGCGGCCCAAAATCGAGGTAAAAGTTGGCGTACAAGAGCTGCTTGTCGATGCAAAAGACGGTGCGGGACGGGCTCGAGCGCGGAACCTCGTTGTCTCGGACCGCCACGTAGTAGAGAAGACCGGGGACGAACGGCACCGCGTCCGACAAGTGTCCTGCATCCATGGCAACCGAAAATGACAATATGGATCTTCGACGCGCATCAATGCCTCGTATCTATTTTTATCCAATCATCGATACACAACGGTGGCCATTCAGCCAATCATCGATATTCAACGGTGCGATTTCAGCCAATAAAAGAAGCAAAATCTATTTCGATCCAAAAGCAGTTGAGGCAACGCGTTGTCTCCGGCGTGCAGGATCCATGGCACCAATCCGGCAGTATATGTGTTCTTAGGTGGTTAGCAACATTACATGATCACGCCGAAGCTAACGCCAGTAGCCAGTGGCTCGGATTCGGAAAGGATTATCGCGGGCGACATGCCATCTCGCCACGGAACGTTCGTCGGCGCCGGCCAAGTGCATCTCCTACCGGCGTCAACGCCCAAGACACCCGTGCACTTCCGATTCGATCGAAGCCATGGCCCCGGTCCACGCCCGACCCGCCATACACGCGCACCTCGACGCTGAGTACACGAGCCATGTGCGCCGGCGGCAGCACGATGGGATGAACCGCTCGATGCTTGAGATGCTGCAAACCACCAACACAACGCGGCTCTCAATACGCAACGACACCGGCGGCTCGACGATCACGAGCGATGTGGCGCCGCTGAGTGCACCGTTCTGCAACCCCGTGGCCTGCCAGCTCCTAAGTGTCGTCGCCGTCGTTGGCGTCGTCGCGATTCTTCTGGCCATGGTCTGGCAAGTCTACCAGCGCCACCTCTTCAAGCGCGAGCGCCTTCGGTTCCAAGAGCGCGAGACGGAGCTGCGCACCGCGATGGAATACATTGAGAGCTCTCGGAGCCTCCACTCGAACCGGAGCGGCACCGCGTCCGAGCGCAGCTGGGTACCACCCGCGACTGCACGGCCCCGCGACGACACGGCGATACTCGAGCCCTGATGCATGGTTTGTGTGTGTGCAATCTCCGGTGTCGTATACAATACAAGAATGTACCGTCTAGTAACACCGTCTTTTTGACTTGGCCATTGCCGTCTTCTTGCAGCGCGATGACGAACGAGCATCCTGTTGAAGCCAACTGTAGGGTCGTTGGACGCCACTCGCAGGCGTGGTAGTGCCCACAGTTGCCTTTCAGTACCGTGCTTTGCTATGCTATGCGATCAACTGTCCAGCAGGATATAGCCACAGGAGCGACATCATTCCCGCTTTGATGCGTCGCTTCTCATCGGGACGAATCCTGCCGCCACTACCACTCTGGGCCGAGGTCTCCATCGACTGATCACTTGCCGCATACTGACACGTTGCATTAGTCACTTCAATTACGCTGCGTACACTGTACTATCGTGCGCCTGGCAATTGGTACGTCGAGCTCGATGCGTGCGAACAGCCGCTCAAGTGCATCTGCACGCGACTGCCCGCCATGTCCTTTTCAAGAGTCGCCACGACGCTTGGCCCCAACGGGTTGCCACAGAGCACGAGCGTCTCGAGCGACAAGTGATGCGACAGCGTCTTGAGCAGATTCTTTATATCGAGGATCGCCAGCACGTTGTTGTGGCCCACATCGAGGTGCCGTAGCACCTTGTTCATCGCGAGTGCCTTGGTGAGTGCTGCGAAGCCCGCATCGCCCGCCGCGTTGTAGCTCATATGCAGCTCCTGCAGGGTTCCATTGTCGGTGAGCGCCGCTGCCATCGGCACGACGTGCAGCCCACGAAAGACATTCCATGACAGATCCAAGCGCTGGATGGTCGGGTGCACGCGGAGAAGGTGGGCGACGGCGTGGCCGCAGTTGAGCTCGTTCCGCCGCAGCGAGAGGGTTCGAAGCGACCGGTTCGATGAGGCCACGTCCTCCATGAACGCCTTTCCCACGACGTTGCCGAGCTTGTTGTTGTCGAGGCAAAGCACTTCAATGCGACACGTCTTGGCCGTGAGGACGTCGCGGAGGGCGCGGGCGCCATGGACGCCAATGGCGTTGTCGGACAAATTGAGCTCGAGCACGCTGGGCTGGCTACTCTGAATCGCACGGACGATGGTCTCGCAGCCCTTGTCGCGGACGCCGTTGCCGGAGACGCGGAGCGTGTGCAGCTTGCGCGTCGGTAGCTGGAGGAACTGACCCATTTTCTGCATGTTGCGGTCGCCAAGCGTGCACTCGGCGAGGTCCAAGACCCCCGAGTCGTTTGTGAGCGGCAATTGCGACGACGTGAGCACATGTGCCTCGTGGTCGCGATGGTTTTTGACCGATGCAATCAGACCGCCCCAGTCCCAATCGGCTTCCCATCTCCACGCCTCCCAGTCCCATGCCTTCTTGCCGCTTTGAGCGGCTTGTGTGTCACGGTAGCTCGCATAGAGCCGCTGGATATCGCGCAGCGGCCGGTGCCATTCGTGCCCCACAGCGTTCAGGTCGACGTCGGCGAGCCAGTGGGCTGCGAGCACGTCGTGAAAGATGGCTTCTTCGGCCGCGGTCGCCGGTGCGATGTTGGCGCGGTCGTAACACTGCTGTCGCGTCGCATCAATTGCCGCCGCGAGATTGGCCTCTTCCTTATCGCAAGCGTTGTCGAGATCGAGGTACAACTGCTGCGCTCGGTGGTTCCACGCGCTCAGGATGAGCTCGAGGAACGCGTCGCCGTCGACTTTACGTGTGCCGTTGGCGTTGCGCATGGACGAGCCCAGGCGGCTGACTTGCTCAAGGAGGTCGGACTCGGCGCCAGCGGGCCACCCGCGCTCCACTAGCCACAACTATCAACCTATCAAGATGGAACACAGCATCGTACCAGTCAGCTCGACGCACGTGGGCGCGAGGTACTCGAACGTCCAGTAGGGGTCGGGTTCATGGAAGAGGTCCCGCACGACGCGGCGCGCGGCGGCTTGGCCAAACCCAATGTTGTGAAAGACGACGCAAGCCACGGACGCCACATCGTCGTAGGTCGCGAGGCCCTTGGCGGCGTCGTTGGTCTTGAGCCGGTACATGCGTTCGATGAGGCGCAGAAAGAGTGTCGTCTTCTCTTTCGGGTTGAAGGGATTCTCGGTGACACCGAGAAGGTTGGCAAAGCAGCGGATGCGCGGGTGCGTCGTCGTGTGCACAAGCGATGCAATGGTCGCTTCCAGGAGCTCCAACCCGTGCTTCCTACCGACTGGATTTGGTTCAAACGCCTCAAAACAAACAGAGCGCACCGGCTCGTCGCCCGCTGCAGGATCGCATTGGCATAGTACTCGGGGAACGACTCTTTGCCGAGCGTCTCGGCGTAGTGCACGACACAGGTCTCGTACGCTTCGAGGATCGACGAGAGAAGCGCAGTGAGATGCACGCGGCGCTCCTTTGTCTTCTTCCCGAGCGCGCTCTCGGGCCGCGCCTTGTGCTGGAGGAGCGGGTTCACAACCGCGGCGCGCCACGTTCGCACCCGCTTGCAGCTCTGCCGCATTTGCTCCCGTCGCGCCGGCTACACCATCCGATTCTCTCGTCGTCGGTACTACAAGGATGGAAGAGGAATAGGTACCTCATACTCGGGGTCACCGCCCGAGAAGAACGACGCGGCGAGCGCGGACGTGACGAGGTGCTGCGCAGTGGGCAGCGCCACAACGGTCGTCTCCTTGGGCATTCTAGCGCAGTGTTGAGGCGTTATGGGCGTTTTGTATTTGTATTTCTCAAAAGACGAGGGATGGGCGACCCGGTGGTCAAGCTGACGCTTCTCGGGAACGGCTCGGTCGGCAAGTCGAGTATCATTGCCCGCTTCGTCGCCGACGGCTTTGAAAAGCAGTACAAGCAGACGGTCGGGCTGGATTTCTTTGAGAAGAAACTCCACTTCCCACGCGATCAGCGCGTCGTGCTCGAGGTCATGGACACTCAAGGGACGGCCCGATGCAATGATAGTATTGTCGTAGGTCTGGGACATTGGCGGCCAAAACATGACGAGCAAGATGCTCGACAAGTACCTCTTTGGCGCCAACCTCATCTTCCTATGCTACGACGTGACGGACGCCAAGTCGTTTGCCGACCTCGACGACTGGCTGCGCGTCGTCCCGACACTGGATCGTTCCAAGCGGTGTGTCTACCTTGTCGGCAACAAGATTGATCTGCGGCATCTCCGCGTCGTGTCGCTCGAGGCGCACAACGCCTTTGTGAGCAAGCACAAGCTCCACGGCGGCTTTCTCCTCTCGGCGCAGAGCGGTGACAACGTGCTCCGGAGCGTGCACCAGATTGCCGCGCGCGCGATTGGCGTCGAACTCAGCGAGTATGAGCTGCAGTTTTACGATGCACCCGTGGTTGCAACTGTCGTCAATACCGTCGACCACCGGACGACGGTCGCCGACGCCATCGAAGCCGAGGACCTCCGCCTCGAAGAAGCCAAGAGAAGGAAGAAAGCAAAGCGAGCAAGCTGTAGGGTCATGTAAAGAAGCATTAAACACGCGGTTGACATCGCTCGTTCTCAGCTAGCGTGGATACAAAGCGCTTTCGAAGTAACTGCATCGAGTCGTCAATTGAGCGAAGACTGAGCGCTGACACTAGACGCAGCATGGACTTTACGACGCCGTAATGACTGCAGCGTATGTACCGTCGCTGGCCTCGGCAGTCGCAAAGGCTAGAAGGCGCTGAAGACCGTCGAGGTCGATGGTCTGTCCATAGTCCAACGTGGTATAACTTCGGAGGGTGACTAGCGCATGGGCGATGCAATCGATGGATTGTGCGAGCTGCTCGAGTGGCAGTGACCCTAAATATTCGCTGTTGCATGTAGGATGCATGTGTGCAATAAGCCAACCTGTCTTCTCCAGCAGTAGCAGTAGCAAGGTGACGCCGTTGGCTTGGATACGGACGTTGGATGCATGTCGCTCCATGATGTGCAGCCACGTCGGGCAGAGTCCGTTCACGAGCAGCTTGTGTCGGTTTTCTAGTGGATCGACTCGTATCTAGCAATCTATCAAGAGAGAGGTTACCGTCGCTAGGCACAAGGCGCACGAGGGCTTGGCACGACTGTTCCATGAGTTGCTCCGACTGCGGGAAGAGCGCCATGGATTTGATCGCTTCGTATTTTTCTACGGTACATTTGCGGCCCGCCGCGTATTCTTCCATGACGAAGTACCTAAACTGCGTGTCGTGATGGCGGTAATCTTGCCTTCGACCACCGTAATTTCGTCCTTGGTACGGTTGATCGCATCCAGGACGCGAGTGTGCTCGTCGCCTTGGTCGAGGATCGCGGCCTCGGTTTCGACAAGCAGCGCAGCGCGCTCCGTCGCTTGCAATTCGAGCGCAGCGATGGCGGCTTGCGACTGCCGGATGCTCTCGCGCGTCGATGCAATCTCGGCTGC
The DNA here is from genome assembly GCF_000151545.1 of Saprolegnia parasitica CBS 223.65. Classification (NCBI taxonomy): domain Eukaryota; phylum Oomycota; class Saprolegniomycetes; order Saprolegniales; family Saprolegniaceae; genus Saprolegnia; species Saprolegnia parasitica. The sequence goes on from NW_012156431.1 coordinate 187,007, forward strand.
CAGATTCGCACACACATCTTTCGACAAGTGTCGAAATTTGCGCCGGTCGTACAGCTGCGTCCGCGCCTGAAAGTTGGCGTGCGCTTGCGCCTCGAGCTGGCGCATGAGCGTCGCCAGCGCATGCGACGCGGTCGCGTTGGCGTTCTGGAGCAGCGCGCTTTTCTCAATGCTGCCGACGATCGTCGCATGCAGCGGTGCAACAAGACACGGGAACACGATCTCGTGCCACGGCGCTTGCAGAAAGGGCGGCCGATCTTTCTACAGCAAACGAGATCATTGTCGCCGGCAGCATCCAGGCGCGTCGGTGGAGTACCTTGTCACAGGCCGCGATATTGGCACCCGCCGACACGAGGAAGAGCACGACGGCCTACAAGAGCGTGGCATCGCCAGTATTTCCAGGCGTATGCAGCGTACGCGGTGGCGGTGGGCGACTGCGAGATGCAGCGGCGTCGTGCCGTCCTGTAGTAGAGATGGCGTGATGATGTCTTTGCTAAATTGCGTACCTTGGCCGATGCGTGGACCGAGCCTTGTCGCGCAAGAATGAACTTGCACATGTCCTAAGTCCGGCAACGTGAAGCCATCATGCGAGCATTTAAGGCGTCGGCGCCGTACGAGGCTGCCGTGCATGGCCGCATAGTGCAAAGCGGTCCATTGGTAGATCTAGTAGTACATGGAGGTTCGGAGGACAGTTGCATTCACAGGATACGTACGCCGTAGGTCTCGTGGATATTCGCGCCGGCCTTGAGGAGCGCCTTGGCGACTTCCCACAGCTCGCGCTTGCAGCAGGCGCCGACCGAGTCGGCGTCCATGCAAGATCGTCCGGATACCGTGCCACCGACCGGATACGAGCGGCAACCAATGTGGTGTGGGCAGTCGCCAGAAGAAGCCACCGCAGCATGTACCTCCGCGTCAAGCGCCGCCAGCAGACGTTCTTCGTGCTCACGGAGCCGCACGAGGCCTTTGTCAAGATCAAGGAAACGATCGCGTCCATCTTGGGCCTGCCCGGGCCCGGCCACATCCAGCTGTGGCACACCAACAAGGTAGCCACATTCGCATTTACTGGGCGAGCGAGCTCACGCCGCCGTAGCAAAAGGAGCTCTTGGACGTGGCGACTGTCGCCGACCAAGAGCTCGAGAACGACGCTGTGATTTACCTCTGCCTCAAGAAAGAGAGTAGGCACACAACCGATGCTACGTTGCGGAATGGACATGGCGCGTCTTGTAGATACCGAGCAGTGGGAAGACATCCAAGTCGCCAAGCTCGAGCTCGACCACGACAACAACAACAACCGCGCCGCTGTCGAGTGAGGCGACTGTGGCGCCGTTGCTGGTCGTAAGGAGCCACTTAATATAGTTCGATATTTCACGTCCTGATCCAAAATCATGCATGCGCGGGTCCTCAAGCGGCGTCCGCCGACGCCCGATGCCAGCGTTGCCTTGGACGACGAGCTGGTGTGTCTTCTCATGGAGATTGAGCGCATCTACCTCCAGCACCCGAGACACCTCCAGTACGCCTCCTTCTCGCCTCGATGGTTGAAGCGACGTCGGCTAGGATTCGCATCGAGCGCTGGGTCGACAAGATCTCGGAGCCCATTCTCAACGTCCAGTGGAAGCGCAGCGCCAACGACCACGCTCTCTTGCTGCTCGAGATGACGCGATCCGGGGTCCGCACGCTCCACAAGGCGCCATGCTCACGCTGGGGCGTAGGTCTTTCGCACGCCGTTCGATCGCAACCCGCCGCACGGGCCGCTGCGAACGCTGCCGCGCTACATGGTATGTTCGCCGACGAGCACACAAGCGACTCTGCTGCTAGATTCATGCGCGGGACAGCGTCACCAACAAGCCGCTCGCACGGGACGGCAAGAACTGCTGGAGCCAAGCGTACGAGCGCGTCGTTCTGCGCACTTCGTCGCCGGTTTGAACCTCGATATAGCAAGCGTGCACCAAGTAACGTGGCAAGTGCAGGCCGAGCTGCATGCGGCGCCTGTGACCCGATCAGCGTCGTACGTGGAAATGACCAACCAAACGCTCGATGCGCTCGAGACGTCGCTCGAGTCGGAGCGCACCAAGTGCGCGGCTCTGACGGCCCAAGTTCAAGTACTAGCCTCGGTCGCCGCGGTTCAAGCAGCAGCGTTATGGTAGGAGCTCAAAGTAGTCACAAAGACGCAGGCAGACGCGCTCTCGGCCGTCAAGCACGAGCTGCAGCAAGCCAAGAGCCTGCATCATCGCGAAGTTGAGCGCTTGCAGCTGCTCCACACGGTCGAAATCGACGAGCTCAAGAAGCGCCATCACGACCAGGTACATCCTCCATTGTTCGAGCGCAACCGTACTACTACGTTTCAGATGCAACGCGCGATCCTTGCCAACGACCGGGTGCTCGCTGCTCAGCGCGCCGACGCCTGCGTATGTCGGCTACACGGCGAGCTCCGAGCTCATGCGGCGCACCTAGGTGGCGCCAAGGGACCACGCCTCGAATGTCGACGACTTCCTCTGCTTCATTGAGCGCTTCCAGCACGAAACATCGGTGCTCACGCAGCAGACGTACACGACTCCGCCGTCACTTGGCCACGCCCCATAGGACTGACATATATCAAGAATGCATTCTATCGATCTATCAAGTGTCTCGGGCGCGACGGGGCTGCTGGCGCACTTTCGCGGGAAGGCAACGTCGCCACGTGATTGGCTGCGTAGGATGCATTCGATTGGGTACGTGCGTGGCACCTGCGATGTGATTGGACAGAACGGGGGTCGGTGGTCCGTGTTACTTTCCCCTTTTGCATACAAATGTCCAGTGTTGGTATTTTAATACGGCATGCTGGGTTTGATGCTATTTTTATGTATAATAATAAAAAGGCCACAAAAGCCAAATTTGAATTTGGGCCAAGTTCCGTCATGGCCCCGACCATGCTGAAGAAGCAGCGGTCGCTCCACGAGTACTTCATGAAGCCCAAGCGCAAGGCCGTCGTCCTCGATGAGACCGACCGAGACGCGGCCGACGACGTCGTCGAGCGCCGAACCGCGCTGGAGACGACCCTGAACTTTGACGACGCCGACGACGACGACGACGAGGGCGACGAGCCGCAGCCCAAGCGCATCGACTTCAACGCGCTCTTGAGTCAGACGCAAAAGTCCGAGCCAGACCACGAGCAGACGCCAGAGCTCGAGCCGCCGGCGTACCACCCGTGGAGCCAGGACTTTGGCACGGCGCCGTGCTTCTCAAGCATGTACAGCCAAGACGCCTTTTGCGACTTTTCGACGCCGCAGGACCAACCTGTGCTGCACATGTCCCATCCGCGGTCGCCGTCGCCGGTCAAGAAGCGTCCACGCACAGTGCCACGCCTCACAGTGATGCCCTTCAACGAGAGCCCGATTGCGCCGCCGCGTGCCAAGATTGACGCAGAAGGTACGTGCATGGATCGATGGCATGGAGATGGAGCATTGCGGTAGGCACACCAAAGGCACCTCCGCGCCCGACGACGACGCCAATGAAGCAAAAGCCGATTGCGATCCCACGCCCTGTCGCGTCGATTCCCGAAGAAATGTAGGCGCCGAGGCCATCATGATGCGATGTTGACCTCAGTACACGTAGCGCGTCCGTGCCCGAAATCAACACCAACCCGTTCGCGGCCGCTGTCGACGACCGACGACGGCCCAAGAAGCGCAGTCTACCTCCACCTCGTACGACGTCCCATGTAGTAACCTTGCTGACGAGTCGTCGTCGCTTTAGTGTGGCTTGGCACGACCAACTCATCGACGTCCAAGTACTTGCTCGAGTTCGTCGAGCAAGAGGTACGACGCGTCACCATCGTGTCGTGCTAATCTATGCATTAGGTCCTTGGATCCGGCTCGTTCTCTAAAGTGTTCAAGTGCATCAAGCGTTTTGACGGGTGGGTGTACGCGATCAAGAAGAGCAAGCGCCACTTTCGTGGCAATTCGGACAAGTACAACACCGTTCGTTCTACCCCTTGGACGGGCTAAGCACCGAGTAGACAGCGCGCCCTGCGCGAAGTCCACGCACTCGCGGCGCTCAGCGCGAGCCCGCACATTGTGCAGTACTTTGACGCGTGGATCGAGGACGACCTTTTGTACATCCAACTCGAGTACTGCCACGGCTGCTCGCTGCAATCCTTCCTCGCCGAGAGCAAGCCGGTCGCCGAGGTCACGCTGCGCAAGCTGCTCGCACACATGGCCAAAGTACGTGCAAGTGCTGTCGTTCGCTTGGACGTTCAAGATGTGGCGTAGGCACTGCGTGACATGCACGCGCTCAAGCTCGTGCACATGGACATCAAGGTCGACAACATGCTTCGCGCCCCCAACGGCGTCTACAAGGTTGGTCCATCGTCCTCTTTCCTCTTCATCTTCTCGGATGCTGAAGCATGTATGTATTGTAGCTCGGAGACCTTGGGACCGTCGTGCCCATGGACGGCGCCATGGAGATCATGGAGGGCGACTACCGGTACCTCTCGCGGGAGCTCCTCGAAGGGAATCGATCGCATTTGAGCGCCGGTGACATTTTCGCGCTTGGCGCGTCCATCTACGAATTGGTACAGTGCGCTGCACCCGCATGGGCTCATGCCTGATGTAGGCGCGCGGGGTGCCATTGCCGTCCGAGGGCGACGAGTGGCAAACCATTCGGGACGGCGACCTCGCGACCTTCCGGTACGTCGGGTGTCGTCGCGTCTCGGTCATTGACGCTGGCGACGTAGGCACTATTCGAGCTCGCTCCAGCATCTCATTGGGGTAACCTGGAGTCTGCTCGAGCGTCTAAGCGATTTCTCTGTAGAGTATGATGCACCCGGATCCGCTCCAACGCCCGACCGCCGACGAAATCCTGCAGCACGAAGCCATTTTGGCCGTCTCGGACGCCTAGTGGCGGGCTATAGAAGGCTAGTATGTAACTTGAACGTGGGCTCCTTGACATAGTCCATCAAGCGTTGGTGGTCCTCCTGCGTGTACTCTTCCCGATGATGTGAGCCACAGGCGTCGTCGGAGACGTCGTACTGGCTTTTCCTGCACCCGAGGACGAACCCAAGTTCAATATCACAAGATCATCCTTTGGTTGATAGTACTATTTTAGAACAGAAACGGCGAGGTCGCAGCATGCTCGGCCGCCTCCGCGACTACCTCGTGGGCCTCTGGTGCGTGGCCAAGGACATGGAGTCGGACGTCGTCGACTCGCTCACGGCGACGCCGTCGACGCCGCGGCTGCCGCTGCATCTGGACCTGGCGTCCGACGCCCTCGTCGAGAGGACGCCCAAGAGTCCGGGGCATCGGCGCAGCATTTCGCTCGGGTCGTCGCCGCGCGCGCCGTACTCGCCGCGGCGTCCAAGCTTCACGGCGCAGGTGCAGAGCCTTCCGGTGCGGTCGCCGCGGCCGCCATACGCGACGCAGGAGGCGATGCTCATGCGCAATGTACACATCAAGTTTGTGAAAGCGCGCGGGCTCGAGGACCACCGGACGCGGTATGTGCTCTACTGCACCAACCTCGTCTCGGGCCGGCGCTGGGAGGTGATCAAAGGGTTCCGGGACTTTTACGCGCTCAAAGTGACGATCTTGCGGAATCTGCTCTACGGCCACAAGTGCGAGGAGATCTGCCCATGGCTGTATGCATACATCTCGTCGAACTTTCCACGGCGCCACCTCTTCCGATCGCACTGGCGGAGCGTTGTGCTTGGGCGCATGCAGGAGCTCCAGGTCTTCTTCGACTACCTCCAGGTCGTGCTTCGGCACCACGCGACGGTCCAGCCCAACACGTCGTGCCGCATCATCACGTACCTCCTCCCCAAGCTACTGGTCGACTTCTTCTACGGCACGGCGCACCCGCCGTCCGAGGCCGAGGCGTCCCCGACGTTTCTTGACGAGCGGCCGCGGGCGTCGATGAAGGCGACGGCCACCGACTGCGCGATCTGCTGCCTCCCGCTCAGTCAAGTCGAGAGCTGCCCGCTCTCACCTTCGATCGTCCAGACCGGCGACGATGCCTACATCGACGAAGATACGCGTCTGGATGCGCAGCTGCGCCGGCAGCTCTCGCATACCAACTCGATCACGACGCTGGCCTGCGGCCACCGCTTCCACGACGAGTGCATCTTAGAGAAGCTCAACCAGCGGCTACATTGCCCGCAGTGCGGCCTCGTGCTGGGCGACGACGCTCCGGCGGCGGTTGTGCGCCCTGCCGCGCCCGTGGTCGGCTCGGTCTAGTCCAAATTTTAACTGAGATTCGCGTTTCAGTTTGAGTCCGACACTATTTCTCAAAAGTCGACTCAATCGCGCCTGTTTTAAGAAATTCATTGTGCGGTCGATTGAGTTTGAAAAAGGGACGGTCGATGGAACCGCGGAAACGGGAGGTATGGCGGCGACGCTCCACGGACTCGCACCCGAGGCTCAGGCTCATGACGTGGCGCTAGGACAAGCGCTTCCATGGCGCGTTCACGGGCGGCTTCTCCGCGGGCTACTACAACACGGTTGGCAGCAAAGAAGGCTGGGCACCCAAGACGTTCCAGTCGTCTCGGGACGGCGGCGGCGCGCCGACGACGCAGCGCATTGAAGACTTTTTGGACGACGAAGACGACCAGCTCCTCGGTCGGCGCCTCGAGCTCGCGTCCAAGTACGACCCGAACAACGCGGCGCAGGATGCGACGAGCAAGCACTTGCAGCAGGCACAAGCCCATGGCGCGTCGATTCCCGGCTTCATGCCCGACGACTTTATCCAGCCATCGCGCGACTCGGTGGGCACGAAGCTTCTCTCTAGCATGGGCTGGAAGCAAGGTCAGGGCGTCGGCCCCAAGATCCGCAAGAGCAAGCTGAGCCGCTTCGATGACGACGGAGACGGCGACGACATTGTCTACATCGCGCCCAAGCACAACGTGGACGTCGCGGCCTTCCCGACACCCAAGCTCGACAACTACGGCGTCGGGTACGATCCGTACATTGACGCGCCCGAGTTTGCGTTCCTCAAGCGGCGCCAAGACGCGGCGAAACAAGCGTCGGGCGTGCGCCAGATCATGACGTTCGCCGACGCCATGAAGCCATCGGTCGGGCGCAGCAACATGGGCCACGGGCTTAGTGCGCTCGAGGAAAACGACGACTATGACGTGTACGCGATCGAGACCCAAGACAACTTTGACCGCGAGCTCCACGACGGCGCGTCACGCAAGCGGCTTCGCGCCCCGACGCCGGCCGATGCCAAGACACATCAAGTGTGCAGCGATGGCCGGCCGCCGCTGAAAGGCTACGTGCTTCGCCGGATGACGCCCAAGCCGTCCAAGGCCCTTCTCGCCCCTATCAACGTCCCACCGACGTACGAGCCCGGTCGGTTGTTTCGCCCGCAGCGGCCGTCGCCGCCAAATTTATACAGCGACCACGCGTTCACGCTCCCCAAGCGGGGGACGTCGACGACGCTCACGGCGACGCAGCGCGGTGCCCTCCTTGGCGAGCCGCCAGTGGCCAAGCCCGCCTTGGGCGAGCAAGTGCGCGCCGGCATGTTGGCCGCCATGTCGAGTCGATTCCAGTCGGCGTCGTCCTCGAGTGACGTGGCGTCACCAAGAGCCGAAGAGCGCAAGCCGCTCGAACGTGCGACGCTGCCGTGGAAACCGGACCGACTCCTTTGCAAGCGCTTCCGCGTCCAGCGACCCGACGAGTTTGTGGATGGCACCAAAGCCAGTGCGCTCGTCGACGAGAGCCAAGCTCGGTTTGACCGCGAGATCGTGTCGCACCTCAAGGACGCCGACGGGTTCAAGGCGGCGCCGTCGGTGCGCCATGACGACGACGCGTTGCCCGAGCTGCCGCCGGTCGTACGGCCGCCCGAAGACCTCTTCAAGTCGATCTTTGATGTCGACGAGCAAAGTGAAGACGACGACGGTGGCAGCAGCAGCAGTAGCGACGATGACGAGCCGACGGACGAGAAGAAAGAGATCGCAGCCTCCACGTCGTCCAGTGTGGTGCAGCAGCATCACTCGAGCCTTGTCGTCGCGCCGGCTGCCAAAAACGAGGCCTCGGACGACAGCAGTAGCAGCAGCAGTGACGACGACGACGCGTCGACCACCCGCCGTCGGTCGCACAAGGCGGAGAAGAAGCGCAAGCACCACAAAGCCAAGAAGGAAAAAAAGGCCAAGAAGGAAAAGAAGACCAAGAAGCACAAGAAGGACTCGAAGCGGCGCCGAAAAGACTAGCTCCAAGTTTCAACAAATCAAGTGCAATAATATCAACCGAGAGCTTTGGGTCGATCGAGTTCCTTGCAGACGGCGTCCGTGCCGACACCGTTGTAGACGCTGGAGAGGTGCGGCGTTCGATTGCACCCCGAACTGCACGCTGTAGAAGCCACCATGGTTGCTCTCTGTCAAGAGACTGACTCGAGGTGGTCACATCTCTACGGAGGTGGTGAAGAATTGCAAGTTGTCATATTATAGAATGTAAAAGGAAATATCATTATGTCAAGAAAAAGGGTGGAGTAAGATAGGGTCTAGCAGGTTTGTCTCAAAAAATCTAGTCGAAAGTCTTCTTCTGGCCCTGGAAGTTCTGGATCGACGACGACTGGCGCTTGGGGGCCACCGGCACCACGGCCACCACGGCCGCCAAAGCCACCGCCACGACCGCCGCGGCCACCATCGCGACCACCACGGCCGCCGAAACCACGGCCACCGCCACGGCCACCGTCACCACGGCCACCACGGCCGCCGAAGCCACCGCCACGGCCACCGCCGTTGCCACCGCCGAACGAGCGCTCCGGCTTGGGGGCAGCGTAGTTGACGCGGATCGCACGGCCGAGGACGTCCGTGCCGCCGAGCTTGACAGCCTCGTCGACGGCTTCCGTCGTCTCGAAGTCGACGTGACCGAAGCCGCGGAACTCGCCCGTCTCGCGGTCCGTGGCGAGACGGACGTGCGCGATGGGACCGCAGTGCTGGAAGGTGGCGTACATGGTGTCTTCGTCAATGTTCCAGCTGAGGTTGCCGACAAACACCGACACGCAGCCCTCGGGCTTCTCCTCGAGCTGGTTCTTCTTCTCGGCCGAGCGGACCTTCATCCAGCGGCCGCCGAAGTCGGCGCCGTCGTGGGCGAGGGCGGCGGCGGCTTCATCCGCGCTGCTGTACGTGATGAACGCCGTACCGGTCGAGCGGCCATCGGCAGCCACCGGGAAGCGGATGGCCGTGATGGTGCCCGAGGTTTCGAAGATGGCGCGGAGCTCGCTCTCGTCGACGACCCACGGGAGGCCGGCGATGAAGATCTCGGCGCAGCCGGCGTCGACGGCCTTGGCCGAGCCGTCGGCGGCCTTCTGGACCTTGGCGGGCTGCTCCGAGGCCTCCGAGGCCTTGCGCTTCTTGATGACCGGGGTCTCTTCCTCATCCGAGGACGAGTCCGACGACGAATCCGACGACGACGACTCGGCCTTCTTGGTGGGCGCGGCCTTCTTGGCCGGGGCCTCATCCTCCGACGAGCTCGAGTCCGACGACGACTCGGCCTTCTTGGCAGGGGCGGCCTTCTTGGCAGGCGAAGCCTTCTTGCCGGGGCCTCATCCTCCGAGCTCGAGTCCGACGACGAGTCCGACGACTCGGCCTTCTTGGCGGGCGCGGCCTTCTTGACCGGCGACTTCTTGACCGGCGTGGCCTTCTTGGGGGCCTCATCCTCCGAGTCCGACGACGAGTCCGACGACGACGAGTCGGCCTTCTTGGCGGGCGCGGCCTTCTTGACCGGCGACTTCTTGGCGGGGCGGCCTTCTTCTTGGGGGCCTCATCCTCCGAGGACGACTCGGACTCCGACGACGACGAAGCGGCCTTCTTGACCGGGGCCTTCTTGGCCGGGGCGGCCTTCTTGGGGGCTTCGTCCTCGGACGAGGACGACGAGTCCGAGCTGCTGCTGGCAGCGACGGGCACGGGCTTAGCTTGCTTCTTGGCCATAGTGATGGAAATCTGAGTGTGAGATGAGAGCCACCGCGCTCGGTGGAGCTTGAATGGCTCGCAAACCTTGCACCGTGCGAGCCAACCAACGCGTTCGATTTCGAATGCGACGATGCCATTGGCGGACGTCGCAACCTATTTGGCCAATCCGGATGGCGCACCCGAATTTCCAGTCGTTGGGCCCGACGCAGCCAATCAGCACCACGGACAGGATACGGGCCAGGACGCGACGAGCGACCGCGTCCGGCGGGTGGACGCGCTCAAGCCTTGAACCCGATCCTCGCTCGCGTATACGAGGCGATGACGTGGCACGTACTACCGCCGCGATCGCGTCCTCGGCGCCGACAGTGAAAGGCAACTTCAAGTTGGCCGCTGGGGCAAGATGCGAGGGAGATGGCGGCGCGTGCATGGCATGGCGCCATCAAGAAGCTACAAGCGCAGAGCGAGCAGTCGGCCTCGGTAGCAGCTGTCGAGCCAATGTCTACCGGCACTAGCGTTGTCTTTGCTGTCTGCAGCCATGCACGAGGTGGAAGCTCGTTGGCGCGGATGCGTCCGTTGGCACCGTATAGTACTGTAGAACGGTCCTGGGTACGAGAGGCGTCGATCGCTGTGCAGGCCATTGCATGACAAGAATGTTTGGCGGGAATCCTTCCTGCCACAGTCCCCGCATGTCGTCATGGTGGTCCACGACGAGACGCATTCCTCCGCATAGCTCGCGGACGGTGTTGCTCGTGATGTAATGCAATCCGGAGGCCGATCTTGAAAGGGCACTTTGCGGATGCGGCCCGTGTACCACGAGCCCGTCGCGCGCGTCTACTATGGCAACGTGTGCTCACCCGCGTACCTCCTGTCGTGGCTAGCGTGGCTCACGACGCTTCTCTTGCCGCTCCTTCTCGTCTACGATGCATCGAGTGGGCCGATCGTACGATCGACGACTCCTGACATTCCATCGCTGCGTAGCGTTCTGGCCTCGGTCCGTCGCGTATCGCGAGCAGCCGCACGTGCAGTACATGTACCAGACGCTGCTTCTCATCGAGGGCACGGCGCGTGACGACGATGGCAAAGAGAGCGTGTTCTCTGGCTTTTGGAGCACGCTGCCGACGAACGTCAACCAACTCGCGGGCGACGCGCTGCGCCCGGGGCAAATTCAGTCGTTTTTCGACGACGACAACCGCGATGGCCTTCTGGACCGCGTCTCGATCGAGGTGGCGATCGCAGTGCATGCAGGCGAAAGCGTCCACAAAGCGTCCTTGCTTGTGATCTTCAACGCGACGGTCCAGGTCGACGGCAATGAGTCCTTCGGTCGACTATAGTAGTATTATTGTTTTAGACGCACGCCCAGCTGAGTATGGACGTCATGGCACTCGTCTCGCATGCGTCGCCGCTGCCAGGCAGCGTTCTCTACACCGTGGGCGATCTCGCGCTGAGCTTCAAGCGGCCGTTGCCACTCACGACTACGTACTCTAACGATAGAAGCGGAGCCTCGACGATCTGATGGACGATCGCATTATATAGGTGTGCGATGCCGTATGCAGCCGACGCGCTGCTGAACGTGTCGTCGCTCCACCACGCCGACGACTTGCGGCTCGAGCAGTTCATGCTGCGGCAGACCCGTCGTGAGAGTAGGTTGCCTCATGCTGACGAAATGGACGGACGTCATCGGGGCCGTAGACCGAGCCCATGTGACCAACCAAGAGCATGTGTGGATCCAAGATGCCAGTGTGGACCCGCGGCGGTTTGTCATGAACGCGACGCTGAGTGTCCCCGTCACCGACATTTCGTAGTCCTTTTTCTATACCATCAGGGACGACCACCAATGTGCTGTAGGTACCTTCCGACGTTCTATGAGCGCCTCCAAATGGGCTGGGTTCAGGTATTCTGATTTCTACCAAATACTAGTATATGGAGCCGATGTTTGGTGGTAGTACTACGCAGCGTTTGTCGTTGTCGCGTGGCTCGTCTCGTCGTTGGGCGCATTTATCGTACGCGAACGAGTCCGTCCTCTGCTGCGTGACACGATGCGCTAACGAACGTGCATAGCTCGTCGGAACCATCGAAGCCGCCACCAAAGCAACGGGGCCGCTCGCGCACTTTCACAGTCAGTAGATCGATGACACGGTCAAAAGAGTGCTTGATAACGTTTACTGCATCCACTCGACAGTGTATTCTTTCTTACTCGTACAAACCAGCCAGCGACTCCTCCACCATCGCGCCGTCTCAAGCGTGCAAGGTCCAGTGACCTCGAGACGAAGATGGAGACCTTCCCAAGCCTCGTTGGGTCTAGTGACTGAAAACCCATTTCATTCCAACGTTACGAGGCAATGGGAGTAGACGTCGCTGGCAGTGATGTGGACTTCGCTGTCTTTCGCGTGGCACTTCAGCCTGAAGCTCGGTTTTTCCGTGTGTCCAACGAGGGCCACGTCGTTGTACCTGTCTTTAAACGGCCAGGACGATCGTGCCGTTGGCTTCATTCGGTGCTGGACCTTGGTTATTGAGGAATATCTAAGCGCAATATCCACGGCCTCCTCCCTCTGCGGCCACCGGCATGCTTTGTCTGCAGCAACCAGCGACGGCAGCTGGTTTACCTTCTCACATTTCAGCAAAACAAGCCAATCAGATCACCCACACTTCACCATTTCAACCAATTGAAACGTTTCGCCAATCACAACGCCAAGATTGTGATGGGCTTCAAGAAACCAAAAGGGCAACTTCGTTGCGTATTTCTGATTTGACGATGGCCGAGTACAGCGTCGACGTGTGCACCCAGACGCGCGTGCTCCGGCGCCATGCGCCCAGGCACTTGGTGCTACGAGGCCAAACGCTCGCGCTCTATGACGGCGCTGCTCTCCGCGAGACGCATGACATGGCGCAGTGCCACGTCATGGCGGCGCTTCCGACCCGTCCCTTCTTGCTCGAGCTGCGCTTTGCCTCGAAGAAGACACTTCGCATCCTCGTTGCCAATGCGATTCTCCATGCGCGGCTCAAGACCATCTTGGAGGCTGCTGCAACGAGCGACCGGTACGCCCTTCCGCCCTTCTCGGACGCCGACCGTCTTTTGTGCGTTGCAGCCACCGTGACGGAGCGGGCCAAGCATCACTGCGTCCCATCCAGCGGCCTCACTCCCGCGCATATAGAGGCTTACATAGGCCGTCTCAAGCGGATCTACGACCGGGACATCGCTGGCGTCGCGTCGCCCGAGGCGCTGTACGCCAAGCTTCTCGACCTCGAAGCCACGTACGTCGCTACGTACCGCGATGACACGCCCTGCGTCATCGACTCATTTCCGCACCTCGCGTATCAGCTCGACGCACTCAACTTTGCGCTGGGGCACAACCCGTCTTGCGCTGCGTCATCGGCCGACGTCATCGGCGTTTGCGTCTTTTGCAAGCGCGAGCTCGAGCCGTGGAAGGCGCGCATCATGTACCAGCGCAACCAGACCGCGCAGTGCGGGCATTGCAACGAGTACGTCGACGTGCAGACGTACTACAAGCGCCGGTTCGACACGACGGCGTTCGACATGCCGCTGCAGGACGTCTTGGCGCAGTGCCCGCACCGGCACTGCAAGCATCCGTTGGATCGGCGCCGCTTGTATGCGCTCCACGTACGCAACGACGCCGTGGTATGCCCGAGCTGCAACCATACACTTCGGTACGAAACGTTTCAGATTGCGCTCTTCCAGCGCGAGCACCCGTACCTCGAGTGGATCAGTGACTTTACATCGCAAAAGGAAGTCACGAGTCGACTCGCGGTGCCCCGGGATCTCCCGATCGATGGCTGCTGGGAGACATACCTCCGAACGCTCATTGGCTGCATCGATGCGCGCACCAAGACCAAGCCGCCACTAAGTCGCATCGAAGCGTATGCGCTGAAAGAGCAAGTGCTGTCGAAGACGGGGGCGATTCGCGCCAACGCACTTGGCGCCTTTCCGATCGATCTCGTGCGCGCCATGGTCCAAGAGCTGCGACTTCTCGGCGTCCTTTTGGCCCACGACGCCTACTGGACGACGCCACCAATCGCGGCGGCGGCCGTGGCGCGCTACGAACAGTTTATGGCGCTGCACAAGGGAACGACGACGACACCGCTGACACCGACGCTGGACATTGCCGTCGCGTGGTGCGCCCACCGGACGCAACCGTCGGCCTACGTCGTCTACTCGACAACGGTTGCCGGTGGGGTCGTTGCGTCCGCGACCGAGACCGACGCGGCGACTGCCTACGTCGAAACGTGCACTGCGTGGACCAAGGCGTACGGCGACGCGTACTCGTCGTTTGTGCCGACGACCGGCGACGGAAAAATGCGCGTGCCCCGCGGCGACTCGCGCTTCTTTGGCGTCGACGACGCGCTGTCACGATTCCAGCACACAGACGACAACGACGACCGGGCGCTTCGCGGTGTCATTGGCACCCCGATCTTTGACACACGCGTCGCGCCATCGGAATGGCGCCAGCTCCTTCCCCACGACAGCGCATCGCCCTAAGACTAAAAGTACACTATCCTCTAGCAATTTAGCGCGAATATATACGGTATTGTCGCCTCGGCGGTCAATACGGGGGGTGGTCGACGACGGCCAGGATCCCACTTTGCACCCTTATCCGGATAACCCCGTTGTGTATCGACAGAACACGACGCCACGTCATGCGCATCCGGACCTCCCACCACAACCGAATTGGACCGTTGGGAGACGCATGGCGACGACGACAGAAGACACCCAAGCGCGCGTCGGCCCCGTCGGCGATGTCAACCGCAGCATCGAGGCCTTGGATTGGTCAGCACTCGAGGCGGCGCTCGAGGTGCCGGGCAACGCGGGGTGTCCGCTCTGCTCCATGACCGAGACTGACTTTGACGTGTACATCGCGTCGGAGGACCAAGACCTCAAGTCGCGCAACCTGGAGTGGCACGACGGCGTTGTGTACATTGTCGATCTCAACAAGGGCGTACACTGCGGCCTTGCTGGCGGCATCAATTCCGCGATCCTCGAGGCGACGGGGACGGGGCGCAAGCATCTCGTGTCGTGCGGCAGCGCGTACATTGACACGACCGACGCGCCGATCACGCTACCGAAGATCGAGCCGGACTGCAGCTTTTCCCCGACGCACGACATTGGCGCGATCAAGCCCGACTGGCTTTCCTGGAATGGAAACCACACGCTCCAAGTCGAAGTTGGCGTGTACGCCAACTGGGTGACGTTGGACCCGAAAACGGAGCGCTGGTGGGTGTTTTCCGGCGTCCGCTACGTGCTCTGCGTCCACGTCTCGCATGACTGTGCGGTGCGCGAGTACAATCCCTTTTCAATACCACGATTCCATTGACGGGCCCGCGTCGTGATTGAAGGGCGCGCAATCCTAGCAACTCAAAGACCATCATCGAAGTACGTAGGAGACAACGCCTCGAAGGACATTCAGGTAGTAATGTCAGCGGGGAATTAGCGTCAAGGCTAACATGACTCGTCGGTAACGGCACTACAAGACGAGCCGCTTGCATGCGACGCGAAGGGGACGACAGTCAGCGATTGCCCAAGCC
>NW_012156431.1:203308-208412 GCF_000151545.1 Saprolegnia parasitica CBS 223.65
TCGACCGGCTGCGCCTCTTTGCCTTCCCAACACAGCCGCGGTCGTTCCAAGAGTCGTTCGATGCCGTGACGCCGTCGGCGGTGCTGCGCGAAGCCGTCTTGACGACGCCATCGCTGGCGACCATCGACCATGCGCTCGAGGCCTTCCAGACGCGCTACTGCCTAAAAAAGACCATGGCGCAGCTCGCATGCGCCATGACGCCCGACGCGACGCCTGCCGAGGCCCCGTCGCCGTACCTCGTCTCGGCGCATGCCCCGAGCGCCTTTCCCGAGCAGCTCTTTTCGCTCTCGTCGAGCCGCTTGCAGCTCGACATGCTCGCGTACTTTCGACTCCAAGCGCCGTCGCTCTTTGTTAGCGGCATGCAAACGATCGTCGGCTCGATCCTCGACTGCCCGCCGCTGTCGCTCAGCGCCATTCGCCCGCACTCGGCCGAGGCCGCGCTCCTCGCCTCGCACGTTGCGTTTGCGACACGGCTTCTTACTGACGCGGCAGGCGACCCGACGTCGACGTGGTATGCCCTCTCGCTGCTGCTGGCGCTCGGCGAGTCGAGCGGCCACCTCGAGCCGCTCTTGGCCGCGACCTCGTTCCTCTTGCGCCCTGCGAACGCGTCCGTAGCCGCGGCGCTGCCCCGCGACCAGTCGGCGCACATCGATGCCATCTTGCACCGCCTTGAAGCGTACAAGGTGCGGTTTGAGCTCAGCCTCTTGGTCGCCGACGATGTGCTCAAGCGAGTGCATGTCCTCGACGACGACGGCCAGAACGACGACACGATCTTTTCGGCGCTCGCCACCGACGGCAAGTACGTCTATGGCTGGAGCGCCGGCAACGGGCTGCAAAAGGTCGGGTCGGGGTACCACGGTGCCGTCGCGGGCAAGGTGTATGCCCACGCACCGGCGTCGTCGGTCGCCGAGATCCTCTTTGCAACCGCCGACGCGATCAACTGGTCGGACTATACCGTGTCCGTTCTCGCGGTTGCTGACAGCGTGTACTTGAGCGTTGCGTGCAAGCGACCGACGGACATCGACTCGTCGACGACGCCGGCGCTCCAGGTGTGGGTGCTCGATGCATCGACTTTGATGCCGACTGCACGCGTGAACGTTGCGACGACGGCGACGACGGTCTTCACCGACGGCGACCACCTCTTTACTGCCTCGCTCCACGGTGCCGAGCTTGGGCTGGAGCGACTGGAGCGAACCGAGGGCTTTGCGGTCGCGAAGACGTGGCACGTGGCACTCTCGGGTGATGCACAAGCGTTCTTTCGCAGGTCGTCGAACGACGCCATGTACTACACCAACGGCCACGTCGTAGTCGTGACGCAGCGAGGGTCACCGATGCCGTCTCTGCAGCTGCAGCTCGAGAGCGACGAGCCACACGTGGTTGTAAGCCACCACGACGTCGACGTCGACGCCCGCGCACTTGTGTTTGACGCGCGCAACAACCTCCTTTGGCGCGCGAGTAGTGACCACGACGGCAACATTTTGGTGGCGCACCAGAACCACGGTCTCCACGTGGCACCGGCACCGGCGGTGGCGCCGTCGCCGACGCCGACGACCGTCGCGCATCGGGTCGTAGCGCACGTGTCGCGGGTCCTGGATGCCTACGCCGGCGATACAACGTACAGCGTGGGCCACGTTCCATTTCTCGTCGACTTGAGCCCGACGACGTTTGCGCTTCTTTTGAACCTGGTCGCCGAGACCACCGAGGCGGTTGTGCTGGAGACGGCCCTTCGCCTGCTTTTGCGCAACGTGCAGCACTGGCAGCACGACCCGACACGGTCCGACGACGTTGGCAAGCTCGTTGGCGCCAGCGGCCTCGCGGCGATTCTACAGCGCCTCGTGGAAGCCGCGCCGACGCCAAGTGTTTTGACAGCAGCCCAAGCCCTCTCGGTAGCGATTCTCGACCTCTCGCACCCGACGCTGGCGAGTCAGTGGGCGTACGCACTCTCGTTGCTCTCGGCCGCGATGCAAGGGACTCTGCCGGTGTCGCAGCAGCCGGCGCTGCGCCTTGTGCTGACGGAACTGGCGTCGCACACCAAGATGCAGGCGTTCGCAAAGGAAGGCATCGTCACGTCGTCGGCGTGGTCGTCGCTCTTGGACCTCGTCGTGCGCCAATCCGAGGCCGCGCCCGAGAGCTTTGTTCACTCGCTGACGGCGCCGCTCACGTCGCTCGTCGTGGCGTCCTTGCATGCCGCGATTGGTGCGTTCGCCAACGAATGGCTGGATATCGATGGTCTTGTGACGCTGGCGCGTCAGCTGTTCGAGACCGCGGCGCGCATTTGTGATCCGTCGACATCGAGCGAGAGTCTCGAAGCTGGTGTCGTCGGCCAGGCGGTCGGCGTCGCAGTTGCATTTGTGCACGCAGTACTCGAGACGACGGTACCGCCGTGTCTGGCGACCCTCGATGGCTATGTCGCCTCCATCTCGGCGTTGGTGCCAAAGCTGTCGTCCGTTGCGGCGACGGAGGACGAGGCGCCGGCGCGGTCGCTCCAGGTGACGGACGCAATCGGATCGCTCGAGTCGGCGCACCCGAATGTCGCCAACACACAGATCGACACGGCGTTTGTGCTGCCCGGCGCGTCGACGATGACGATTTCGTTTGACCCGCGGTCGGCCACCGAGGGATACTACAACAGCATCACGTTCTACACGGACGAGTCGTGCGCCGCGTACCACGGCGAGGAGCGCTACTTCGGCAACGGCGACAGCACCATGTTCCCAGGCATTGGGTCGACGCCGCCGCTTCACATCCCGACCAACAAGTGCTTTGTTGTGTTTCGGACCATGGAGAACGCAGGGACGTTTTTGGCTACCGCTTCACCGCGGTCGCCAAGGACACGCGCCACGTGGTGTGCCTCTCGTGGGCGCGGCACTTGGCGTCGGCGCTGAACGCGACGCTTGGCAGCGTTGCGATCCAAGCGTGGTCGTCCTGGAGCCCGACGGAAGCGTGTGAACTCGAGCACGCATCGCTCTTGCAGACGTCGCTCTTCCGCGGTGGCTTGCGCGCCGAATCGCCGTTGGATTTCTTCCACGAGCTCATCGAGCTACCCGAGGGATCGCCGGCCGACACCGCACTTGGCGTCGGCGCTGAACGCGACGCTTGGCAGCATTGCGATCCAAGCGTGGTCGTCCTGGAGCCCGACGGAGGCGTGTGAACTGGAGCACGAATCGCTCTTGCAGACACCGCTCTTCCGCGGTGGCTTGCGCGCCGAATCGCCGTTGGATTTCTTGCACGAGCTCATCGAGCAACCCGAGGGATCGCCGGCCGACACTGTGGCCAAGCTCCTGAAGACCAAGACGATCCAGGACCAAGGGGCGGTGCCGTATATCAACCGGGCGGTGCGGGCAGTGGCCGCGGCCCTTTTGCACCACAACGGCGTGACCATGGATGCGATCGCACTCTCGCAGGGCCTTCGCGCGGATGCCAGCGCGGCTCTGCTCAAAGCATGGCGGAACGCACAGAAGATGCGCCATTGGTTCCATCTCGGGGATGCCAAGCCAGCAACCGAATCCAAGCCGACGCTCAAGCGACAGCCGTCAGCGTACGCCGGTGCCTCCGACGAAGCGCTCCAAGTACTCTGTGCCAACGTCGTCGCACGGGCACGCTTTCTTTTGACGCTTGAGCCAGCGACGGTGCTGGATGACGATGGCAACGCGTCCAAGCGGCGGTGGGGTGCGCTCGCCAAGCTTGCGAGAAGCCACACGTCGGATGCGAATGCGTCGCTGATGCACAAGTGGCACGCGCTCATCGACGAGGCCAAGGCGGCGACGGACCTCAAGGCGCTTTTGAGCTACCGCAAGAGCGCCGCAGGTCGAGATCCGACGGCCAAGACAACGACAGAGCTCGTGCTGGGCTTTGTCCAAAGCGATGCGAGTGTGGCGGATGTGTCGAGTGCCATCGCCGTACGCAACCACCGCGCCTTGCTTCGTCGCGTCGGCTTGGACGCACTTGGTGCAGTGGTTGCCACCCATGGCGTCTCGCCTGCCGTCGTATTGGACCAATTTGCATCGACGTTGCAGGCGTCGGCGGCGCCGACCGTGCAGCTGACGCGGCGCTTGGAAGGCAGCGACGTGCTCAGTCGCGTTCGTGTCCGGTCGGCGTTCAGCGCCGTCGTACGTCGCGTCGCCGCAGCGTTGTCGCCGCCCACCGACGAAGCACTTCTCGTCGCGAGCCTCAAACTGCTGGCCATGGATTTCGAGCCGCGCGACGTCGAGTACCTCTCGCCCGACCTCGTCACGCTCGTCTTCGACTTGCTCTTGTCGGCACGCCCGAAGGTTCGGCACGCCGCCCAAGCCACGATTCGGCTCTGGTGCGACTGCTTCCTCAGCGCCGACGTCGCGCGCTCGTCGCCGTTGACGCCGCTGCTCGTGTCGCTTTTGCAAAACTACACGGCGCTCGCGACGACGACGATGCTGGCGATGGACCCGGACACGCAGCCGATGCACTTGGCCCGATGCATGCGCCATGTGCCCCTGCAGCTCGTCGCGCATAACGTCTTTGCGCTGCAGTTTTGGCTCTTTTGCGAAGCGCTGCCGATCCGCACGCTCAAGATTGGTGACCGCGTGACGCGCGGCCCGCAGTGGAACCTCTTTGGCGACGACGCGCTCGGCATGGGCGTTGTCGGCACGGTCGCCAAGCTCGACGGCTCGGCGGCGTCGGTGCAGTGGCGCTCGGGCGACGGCGTTTTAGGCGAGAATGGCCAAGCCAGTAGTACCAAGTTTTTCCACTACTCGGACGCCGCCCAGGAAATCGTACCCCTCGATCGCGACGCGAGCGGCCTTCTCTGTGCGTTTGAGAACGAGACGACCGAGGTCTGCCGACTGCACATCAACTTGGCCGCGTGCCTCGAGCTCCACATCGGCGCCGACGTTGTGGCGACGAGTGGCGCGCCGGTGCCGGCGTCTCAGTGGCATCGCGTCGTGGTGACCCGCCAAGAATCGTCGCTCCAAGTGCTTGTCAACGACGACGTCGTACTGAGTCATGTGCTGCACGAGGCTGCGCGCTTTGTGGTGTTTTGGCCAGACGCGGCTCTTGCAGCAAAAACCCGCCGCTGCCTTTGTCTCGACGCAGACCGACACACCGAAAACACCGAAAGAGATGGAGCCGG
>NW_012156431.1:208843-276482 GCF_000151545.1 Saprolegnia parasitica CBS 223.65
ACACCCGTACGCCAACTCGATCGACGTGTACCAGACAATCTGCATCGAAGGCGCGACGGGACTGCGCGTGACGTTTGACGACCGGTGCCGCACCGAGCACGACTACGACCATGTCAAGTTCTACAAGGACGACTCGTACAATGAAACCTGGGGCGAAGCGCAGTACACCGGGCGCGACGGCAGCGAAAACTGGGCCGGCGTCGGCGGCCGCCCGCCGCTTGAGATTCCGACCAACAAGTGTGTGTTGTACTGGCACACGGACAGCTCGGGCAACGACTGGGGCTGGCTCGTCCACATCGAAGCCATTTTTGATAAAAGAAAGCCAAGGTTGCGTCGTCGTCGTGGTCGCTCGACCAGTTGCAGCAGCGGGCGTTCCACCTCTCGGACCTCTTGCACCAGCACAACTTGTCGCCCAACACGATGGCTCCCGCGCTGCCTGCCCCGATGGACGACGCTCTGCCCGAGACGTGGCAGGTGTCGCACATGTATTTCGACCCGGTGGTATCGACCATGTACATGGCAGCCCGCGACGTGACGTTGCACGCATCACCAGACGCTGCGAGCGACGTTGTGACGACGGTGCGTCAGCACGCAACGCTCAAGATGCTGGCATCGGACGGTCGCTGGGTGCACGTCGCCACGGATGATGCGGACGGCTGGACACTGGCGCGTGACGACGACACGTTTTACGTGCTGCCGGCAACGGCGCCGCTGGCACCGACCAATACGTCGATGCTCGACGCCGTCGCTGAGCCCTATGTCATTGGCCCCGTCACGGGGCTGCTCAAGCCGTCAGCGGACGACAGCGTTGGTGCGGACGAGCTCGAGGCGCATTTTGCACGCAAGACGACGCCGGGCGACAAGACACTCGTGCCATTGGCGCTCGGTCATGTGCTGCACAACCTCTCGGCCCAGTATGCGCGCAAGTGTCTCCAGGCGGTGTGCCTCGCCTCGTCCGATGGCCTCTCAGCCCCCGTCTTTCTCGAGCTCTGCGACCTCTTTGTGTTTGAACGCGATCCGGAGCGGCCGGACGCGAAATTTGCGGCGCAGTTGCGGCATCTCGCGGGCCAGAGTGAGTCGTTTCGGCGCGACGTCATTGGCCGCAGTGTGCGCCAGCTGGACGCGGCAGTGGCGCAGCTCCCAATGTCGACGGTGGTCAATTACGTTCACATCGAGAAGACGCCGCCGCTCGGCCAGCGCCGCGTCACGTTTCCCGGTGCGTCGCGCCTCCGCATCGTGTTTCGCGAAGACGATACGAACGTGACCAACCCCGATGACGCGCTGCGCTTTTACCACCCGGACGGCACGCTGCTCGGGCAGTACACGGGTGCGAAAGACTCGGGCGTCTGGCCCGGGATTGGCAGTGTTCCGCCGCTCGAGGTCGACGGCGATACCGTCATCTTTGTCAACTACGTCCCGAGCTTTGCCGACACGGGCAGCCATGCGTTCAAGGTATACGCCGAAGGCTTTTACCCGACGCCGCAGAACCCGCCGATCTCGGATGCATCGGCGCTCGAGGCGCGGATTCGACTGTGTTGCTGGGTGCTTCAAGTGCTCGCCGAGAGCGACCTCTTGCTGTCCAGTCTCGTGGCCGACAAGACATTGGTCACGGCGCTCGAGCTGCTGGGGCACGTGTACCAACTACTGCCGCCGTCGCACCAGGTGCGCGTGCTGGACGTGCTCTGCGGCCTTTTGCGCTCGGAATGGTCGGCAAGAATGCTGCTGCAAGCCCTCTCGACGGCGCAGACCCAGGCGCTGCACGCGTTCTTGCACACAAAACTGCTCCTGCGTCACGACATCGACAAGCACTATGGCGACGACCGGTCGCCGCTCATGCACCGGCTTGTGCAGTGTGCGCTTGCGTGGGACACGCAGCTCGCCACGTACCTCGAGACGCTGGACGCCGACGACGACGTACGGTGGTTGACGCCGGACGGCACCGGTGCATCGACAGTCGCGGCGACCGCGACGGCGATCCCGACGCTTGTGCAGACCACCCGTGGGTACGCGTCGGGGCTTCATGCGTGGGAGATCACCGTGCGCGGCTGCATCGACGTCGGGCTCGCCACCGAAGGCGTCTTTGCCACAAGTGTGCCTGCCACGGACGCCGATGTCGTTGCGGTCGAGCTCGATGTGTCGCACCAGGTCGTTGTGTTTCGGCGCAATCGTGCCTTGGTCTCCCGTGTCAAGTTGCCGTCGTTGGCGCCAATGTGGTTTCCCGCCGTGTGCTTGGCAGCACCGGGCGACGCGGCGACGATTCGGGCACGGTCGCCGCTCGCCGACGCCGTTGCACTAGACAAGGTGGATTCGTGGTACGCCGGCGTCCGTAGTGCGATGACCATGGTCGACGCGGTCGCCGCCGGCATCCCGTCGTTGGCCGTCGCGCTGACACCATCGAGCGACGTCGTGCACCTCCCGGGCGCCAAGACGCTGCAGCTGGTGCCGCAAACCGTCAACGGCGCGCACGTTCCGGGCGGCATCACGGTCGTCGACGCCGCGGGGACCACGACAACATTCTCGGCGACCGAATTGCATGCCCCGGTACCGTCGCCGGCATTGCCGCTACCGTTGTATACCAAGGTGGTCCGAGGCAGCGACTGGCAGTATGGCGACGAAGACGGCGGGGCCGGCAACGTCGGTGTCGTCGTCGGAACCGCACCGTGGAACGGCGTGCCCGGCACTGGTGTCCGCATCTTTTGGCTCACGACCGCATCCCAAGTCACGACCACATCCCAAGGGTTGTACCGCCACAACTACCTCGGTACGTTCGACGTGCTGCCGCTGGCTCCATCGACCAAGGTCGTCGTCGCGGGTCCGTCGCTCACGGTCGCGCCGACGTCGCCAACGCCGAGCATGGTACTCGATGGCCACCAGGAGATTGTGCTCTCGGATCTCCCGTCGCTGCACGACGAGTGCACGCTGCAGTTTTGGCTGCGCGTGGCGCCCGTCGACGGCGCCCGCACGCGCCAGTGCATCTTCCAACTGGACGCCGATGATGCGTCATGGCACCTGCGCCTCGAGCTCAACGCGAAGCGCCAGCTCGTGCTCGCGATGGCCAGCGCCAAGCTCGAGGGACCGACGCTGCCAGAAGCCACGTGGATTCGCATCGAAGTGGGCACGTGCGGGTCGCTACTGGCGCTGCACGTCGACGGCGCCTTGAGCAGCTACGAGCGCTTTAGCGAAAAGCTGACGTGGCGTGACGGTGGTGCGTCGACGCTTGTGTTTGGCCGTCCGTTTGCGGGCCCGACGCCATCCCGTGGGTTTCTGGGGCATGTCGCAGCGATTCAAGTCTATGACGCACCACTGCACTTGGTCTCGTACACTGCATCCAAAGTGTTTTCTGACGTCTGGGAGACCAACGGCATGGCGCCCATCCCGCCGCCGTCGTTTGATGCTCTTGTGGCGCAGGTAGAACGACGATTGGAAGGATGTCGCGTGGACCTTATGACAATGCTGTAGGCAGCCGAGACGACCGACGCTGTGCCGCCGGCAGCCAAGCTGCTCGCGCAGCTCGAGACACGCAATGTGGGCACATCCTTCCCGTCGCTCCGCCCAAAAGGCGTCGGCATCACGGACGCGTCGGTGCACACCAAGGTCTACTACGAAATGAGCTTGCTGGACGGCAACGCGAACCAGATT
Organism: Saprolegnia parasitica CBS 223.65; assembly: GCF_000151545.1. Taxonomy (NCBI): domain Eukaryota; phylum Oomycota; class Saprolegniomycetes; order Saprolegniales; family Saprolegniaceae; genus Saprolegnia; species Saprolegnia parasitica. Next base: position 212,483 of record NW_012156431.1, read on the forward strand.
GGCTGGATCTTTGGTGACGTGGCGTTTACCGGTTGTGGGTCGTCGACCACCGGTGTCGGCGACGTCGAAAACAGCTACGCGATCGATCTGAACCGTATGGTGCTCTGGCACGGCGACAAGCAAGAGATTGACGCCATTGCGTGGACCGCCGGCGACGTCCTCGGGGTCCTACTGGACACGGAGGCGTGCGTCATGACGTTCTCCATCAACGGTCGCCTGCTCCCGGATGTGTCGTTTCAGCGCGACGACGACGACGACGAGAGCTGGCTCAGCCACGGTCCGCTCTACCCAAGCGTGTCGCTTTCGACCAACGAAGGCGTTCTCTGGAACATTGGTCATCTCCCGTTCCGCTATTGCCCCGACGACTACGTCTCGGTGCTCACGGCCGCCGACGCACCGACGGATGCGATTGCGTTTGAGATCTTTGATCTCGAGCGAGAGGCGTGGGTCGATGTCGGGTTTTGGCACTGCGTGCACCCCGCCCGCCGCCCGCGCCTCGTCGGCGCCTGCCTGTCGTCCGCCGGTGCGCACGACGTCGTGCCGTCGCCCGTGTACCCGATCGGCGATCTCCACGTCGTGCCAGTGTCTGCGACCGTCGGCGTTGTGCCATCGGATGCGTCGACAGCCGAATTGGCCGAGCTCGTTCGGTACATCAACCAGCTGTGCGCAGCGCGAGGCTGGAACAAGCGCGATCTCCTCGACTTGAGCTGGGCCAACGTCGCACCAAAGTCGGACGACGAGCTCGTCAAGTGGCCGCTCTTGCTTCAATCGGCGTCGTCGCTCCCAAAGCACTTTGCGCTGCTCCAAAAGCTCAACACGCGCATTGACGCGGATTTATTGCTGTACGTCGGCGTCGAGTACACAGGGCACGTCCCGGCGCTGCTTCAGTCGCTCATGGCGTGCCGCGACTTCATTTACGGTCTCGTCAAGCAAGCGATTTGGGACCGCGAGATGGCCGCGACGTCGATCCCAGGCACGAGCAGGACGCTGGTGCTCAACCGGCCGAAAGCGGCCCGGCAACCCGACGGCAGCCTTAACCCGTTCGCGCTCTTCCTGCAAGCGCACCAAGGCCTCAAGTCGTTTAAACCCGCCGAGTTTTGCTCGTCGAATCGGCTGTATACCGTGACGTTTCTTGGCGAGAATGCGATCGACGCGGGCGGGCCGTACCGCGAGACGTTTTCGCAGTTTGCTGCCGAGCTTCAGAGTCCGCAGCTGCCACTGCTGCTTCCGACGCCCAACCACGTGCACAACGTCGGCAACAACCGAGACGCGTATGTGCTGCACCCACGACCGTCGCCGGACCTGCTGGTCTTTCTCGGCAAGCTCCTCGGCGTCGCGATGCGCTCGAAAGAGTATTTGGCGCTCAATTTGAGTCAAGTGGTCTGGAAGCTCTTGACGCACGAAGCGTTGAGCTTGGACGACCTCGAAGCCATCGACAGCCTCGTCGTGAGCTCGATGAACGCGATCCGGCGCATCGACAGCGACGGCGTCGACGCCACTTCGTTTGGCGACGTCATCCAAGAGACCTTTGCAACGCTCTCGACCGACAACCGCACGGTGGCGATCGTGCCGGGCGGTGACGAGGTCGCCGTCACGTTCGAGAACCGGTTTGCGTTTGCGGACGGCGTCGAGGCCTACCGCCTGCACGAGTTTGACGACGCCGCCAAGCTCTTGCGCGAGGGCCTCGGTTGCGTCGTGCCCCTCCAAGTGCTGCGCCTCTTTTCGTGGCGCGAGGTCGAGATGATGGTGTGCGGGTCACCGGCCATCGACATGGACTTGCTGAAAGAGTGCACCGAGTACAGCTGCTGCGAGCCGACGGACGCGCACGTCAAGTGGTTCTGGGAAGTGCTCTGCGACGACTTTTCCGAAGAGAGCAAGCGCATGTTTTTGAAATTCACGTGGGGCCGCATCCGCCTCCCGCGCTCCAAAGCCGAGTTTGGCCAGCTCTTCAAGCTCCAAAACAACGCCCGCGACCCGCCGGATACGTACCTGCCCGTGTCGCACACGTGCTTTTTCTCGCTCGAACTGCCGAAATACTCGTCCAAGGCGATTTTGACCCAGCGGCTCATGTACGCAATCTACAACTGCCACGCGATCGACGGCGACGGCGACGCGCTCGCGGCCAACCAGCTCGGCTGGGAAGACTAGAGTACATAATGGATCCTCGCACTGCATGTGTACGACGACATGTATCGTGTGTTTGGTAGACCGCAGGCTGCTTCTCGGGTTGGACTATCGCATTGTGTCGTGTCCTTGCAAAACGGTTTAGAATGGTGCAATGCGACGACCTTGTCGACCTCAAAGCGGCAATTGAGAGCAGTCCACGTCTCGAAATGCGGCGTTCACAGCCTTACCGAGCCGTCGCAACCCATCAGCAGCCTTGAATATCAGGATATGCTCCGGATGGTCACGTCAGCTGCAAGATGGAGCCCATGCACCCAGCAATACGCGTCGGGCAGGACATGGACCTCATTGTAGCGTTCATCAACCGCACCATTGATGCCTTGCACTTACCATACGTCCAGCGTGTGCTCAATGTTGCATGAGCACGTGGGATTTCGTCTCTGCGCCGCCACCGCCTCCAAGTACGAGGGCTGCGTCGCGCCGGACGAACAAGCGCTTCCGTCGCGCTATTCGACTACATTGTGAAATGCGTACTAGTACCTCGTTCGTTTTCGAGATGACCTTCTCACAAGTGCAACACCCGAATCGGTGCTCGAGGCCACGGGAGCTGCATGCCAGCACCTCGTCCCATTTAAAGCTACGTACGTCGACGTGGCCAGCGCGTGGGCGGCTGTTCGAATGCCCAAGCTCGAGCCTTATCGCAGCTTTGGCCCGGCGTTTGGCACTGGTGCTATCTTGCCAACGAGGCAAGCGAGCCGGACTGCACTGTATGACGAAGGCACCGATGGCCGCTTGTACAGGACGGAAACAGAGCAATTTAGATGGCACAAACAGAGATGCTATCGACTGCTACTTGGTACCAAAGTCGAGAGCTGAACCTGCTGCAGATGGCGCAAGATCGTGGCGATGGTTGGTCGCAGGTGCTTGTCGTGTTGGAGACACGAAAGCGCGATCTTCTGGATGCGCATCGGGCACGACGACGAGAGCTTGGGTCGGATCGCACCGGCGGCGAGCTTCATGGCGAGCTCCGCTTGCTTCATCGACGCCATTTCCGTCGCAAACGGGATCTCGCCCGTGTCGATCTCTGTCAAGAGCATGCCGAACGCGTAGACGTCGACCTTTTCGTTGTAGTCTTCGCCGTCCATGAGCAGCTCGGGCGCCGACCACTGCAGATCGCTGACGCCGCTTGTCATGTCGTACTCGAAGGTTTGGTCGCGCGCGGCGCCAAAGCCGCTGAGCTTGGCGACAAGCCGGTTGGTGACGGAGCCCACGTTTTGGACGCCTTGACGTTGCGGTGGATGAGCGTCGGCTTGAGCGCGTGCATCGCGGCGAGGGCCGATGCAATGTCCATGGCAAGCGAGAGCTTGCTGGACGACCAGCACAGCTTGGCAAACGCCTTGGGCGTGCTAAGGAGGTGTCGCAGCGTCCGGCCTTCGACATACTCGGTGACGCAGCACAATTCGTTGGTCGGCGTCATCGAAAAGCCCAGGAACGCGACAATGTTGGGGTGCGTCATGCGCGCCATGGACGTGATTTCGGCCGTGAGCTTCTGGCGCATGACGTCCTGTTCCGCTGCCGGCTTGGTGCTGTCGACCGACTTGACGAGGACGGGCTGGCCACACCAGTTGCTCATCTCGGTACTCAGGTACGAAGACGGTATCGATCGGATGGGTACGATCTCGTTTGGCGCGATAAAGTACTGGCTCTCGAGTGGCGCGAGGGCGTCGATGTTCAAGTGCGGGAGGGTGACCGTTAAAGTCGGCATTGGCGGCTCCGGCTTGAGAGGTCTCTTGTGGCGAGTCAGGGTCGTTGTTGTTGTTGGCGTACGAGGCAAATAGCGTGGCGTCGTTGTTGACGTTGGCGGTTGAGGCTGGTGCCGCGATACCGATCGTCGCTTGTTTGATGCCGTTGGGTTGGACACACTCTGTTGTGCAATCGAGTGTCTGCAGCCCATGCTGTTGTGGTGTCGAGTCGACAGACAATATGAAAATGCAAGAAAAACATCGTTCGTCTTGCACTGGATTGAAAACCGCCCACTCGACTTGATACTTTTGTGCGCTGTTGATCGGTCAGTGACATTAAGGCCGTGTTCAGTTTTCGTTTTTTTGGTGGATTCAGGTGCATCGAGGCAAAAGTGCATCGGCCAGGATTCACTTTTTCGTGTTCGGTGAAAAAAATGAAAGTGTATCGAGGTCGCCCAAATGCACTTTTTCAGAATCCATGTCCCGAGGCGTATTCCGGCCAGAGCAAAGTGCATCGGGCAATTTTTTTAAAGATAACCATAAAAATACAGCCGAGGAAAATTACGCGCGCATTTGAACGAATGGCCAACGACGACGACATCGTTCTCCTCGCCTGCGCCATGGCCGCAGCGGCAGCCGCAGCAGCCATTAAGAGCGACCTTCTCGATGACGACCTTAGCCGTCGTGATCGTGGCCTCCTTCGGCGTCATGTCCTTGACGACGATTGCCCAGCCTGTCGCCTTCAGGTTCTTACCACCCGACACGACATACTGTGGGCTCTTGGCGACGTTGCGGAAGGCCTCGACCAAGGCAACCTCGAGCGCACGCGTCCAGTTCGCGGGCACTACCATGTTCCCGCCGACAATTCAAGTATTTTTTATTCGCTCGATTAAAAATTTGACGGCCGATACCAGCCAACGAGTCCTCGATCCAATCGTGTTCGGTCAGCAATCCGATGGTGGCTGCGTCGACGCCTACTGGATACACATCACCCTGGATGTGTATCCGGCAGAGGTACATTCTGGGTGCAGATCCACTTTTTACACCGAACACGGCCTAATGGTAAGCCCAAAAAATCCAGCAATGTGGCCGGGCGATGGACAGGAAGAGTGTGTGCGCTACCGCACATAGAATGGTGGTCACCAGACGCTGTGACTTGGTTGCACACTGAAACTGGAATTGAAAATGAAGTCCAATAAAAATGGCAATGAATGAGGTCGTGGCCAGGAAATGCTAGCATCTTCGTTGCCCAGTGATAAAAGATGCGAGGTTGAGTAGGTTCTGACGTACAATACTGTCTGTGCCGTAAAACGTGAAGCCACTGATGTCGATGCAGTCCTGGCATTTGGTCTTGCTGCCGGATCGTGAAACGAAAGTTGATCTGCTGGAAAATAGTTTGGATGAAGAAGTTGTGCCCCGTGCTCCCGGACCGGGAGTACGTGGTTTCTCGGGGCCATCAAATGCTAACAGATAGAGTGTATTTAAATTCAAAAAATAATTGTAGAGCATTATTTGCAAAGCCTAACTTATCGTTATTGGGAATTTTGGTGCTGTACCATGTTGCTGTACTCATTCAAAATATTACCGTCAAATTGTGCGACTGGATATACTCGATGAATATCTTTGCTTTTCTATTTTACCTGTTTTAGCCATATAAATCGCGAGCCCATGCCGGTGAGGACGCCGAGGAGCCAACTCTTGCTCTGAAAAAGATCGCTGATATTTGGCATGTCGATAGAGAAGGTTTTGGAGATCTCGAATCATCCTCTCTCGTCGTCGAAAGGGTTGTGTAGCACGTGATATTTCGATTTAACCATGTCTATTTTGCTCGACGAGTAAAACGCGTTTAAACGTTGAAAACGAGTCAATCTGTTTTGAAGGCGCCTCATTCACCGTCAAGCATGCGGCAGATACTTTTCCTCAACTCTCGTCCATCTGCCACGGTAACGGCACTACACTACTCTATTTTTCAAACACTCGTTACGGTATGTCATTTCCGCCCTCATTTTCGAGGACAATCTGTGCGTCTTGGAGCATGGCAAGCATCTTGTCGCTGCGTGGGCGCAGGCGCGGGTCTTGCTGGAGACACTGCGCCACAATGTTCCGAATCACAAGCGGGCACATTGACGATAATTTCGGTCGAATGACGCCGGCCGTGATCTTGGCTCGGAGCTCCTCCTTCTGCATTAACGCCATTTCCGTCGCAAACGGAATCGCACCCGTATCGAGCTCAGTCAAGAGCACCCCAAACGCATAGACATCCACTTGCTCGTTGTAGTCTTCGCCGTCCAAGAGCAGCTCGGGCGCCGACCACTGCAGATCGCTAACACCGCTCGCCATGTCGTACTCGAAGCTCTTTTCGCGCGCGACGCCAAAGCCGCTGAGCTTGGCAATCTTCTCGGACGTGAGGAGTACTTTGGACGCCTTGACGTTGCGATGGATGAGTGCGGGCTTTAGCGCGTGCATGGCAGCCAGCGCCGATGCGATGTCAATGGCCAGTGCGATCTTCTCGAGGCCCCACGTGAGCCGCTCCAAGACGTTACGGTTGTCGAGGAGGTGGCGGAGCGTCCCGCCCTCGGCAAACTCCGTGATGCAGCACACGTCCCGATTCGGCGTGATGTAAAACCCGAGAAACTGTACATGTTGGGTGTCCATGCGCGCCATCGACTGGATCTCGGCCGTGAGCCTCTGCCGCATGCGCGCTTGCTCGTCGTCGGACCTTGTCGTGTCGACCGACTTGAGCAGCACAGGCCGGCCGAGCCAGTGCCCCACCTCGGTCTTCATGTACGAGGACGGGATTGCTCGGACGCGCGTGAGTTCTGCGGCGGAATGTAGTAGGCGATCTGGAGCGGGTCCAGCGTATCCGCGTCGGCCCAGTCGGCGCTATGCACGGAATTGCGCACCGTCGCACGCATTGATCCGTGCACCGATGGCACGTGCAGCGAGGGCTGCGGCAAGGCGGGCGCCGACGTCCCCCGCTGCCGCGCCAGGTCGTCGTCACGGGTCAGGATGCTGTGGTGACAGCCCATTCGACCGTGCGGTTGGAAAATGCCATCGCGCATCCATGCGCGCGTTGTGATGAGTTGTTGTGTTTGATTCCGCAAGCCCACAAACCAACGACTCCGTCCAGCCACATTGATACTTTTGCTTGGATTGGATTGGCCTAAATTCGGTCAAGATACTTTTATGCGTCTGTGATTGGCGGATCCGGCTGGGCGTCTATCACTCCGCCAAGCGTGGGGCCAGAAAGAAGCACGGGGCGGCGCTGTCCATGCACGCACTGGCGGCAGCTATTATTCTCTCTGGTTGCCGATGCGATTTGGATATTCCGACCATCCTCGCCGCTTCTCCAGTCGATTTATCCTCGTCTTCGAGCTCGTCGAGCACGCAACCTAGTCCGAGTCTAGCGCCATGTCGTCGTGAGCCTCTCTCCCACCTTTGGTCCTTGTCTGATGCAGCGTTGTCCGGATTATAGTACTGGCCATCGAGATGCCGTGTGCCACACACGATGCAGAATCTGGTTGGATGTCGTGATGCGTAGTGCAAAGTCAGTTGACTCGCACCCGTCAATCAGTCGGCGTCTTGCGAGTATGCGTACTAGAAGAAAAGATCCGTTCTGACACTATTGTACCCACATATTGAGGTGTCGTCATCGCGGCCCCTATTTATAAGGGTATATTATACATTTGCAATGAATTGGCCTCCTACGATATCAGACGGGGACGGAGTTCACGCCGACCTCAACCTTGAGTGTATGGAATTCGTACCAGCGGAGGTGGAGACGTTTGACGACTCCAATGCTGTGTGCAGGGCCAAAGCTGCAGTCGGGCGCGAGCTGTGGCAGTCGGTTGGCCTGCTCAGTGGCGTCGACGTACAGGGTGCGCCGCGATGTCCTTCTCGCCCAAGGGAATAAACTTTGTTTTATTCCCTCCTACTCGCCTGTTCCCGTGGCCGCGACGATGCAGCGCTCGGTGCCACGCCCAATGTCACCATAAAGACCCGTGCCAAGCTCGACGATGTAAATCGAGTTGTTTCGATACTCCAAAAAGCGCGCACTCATCACTTGGTCTTCCCAATGGCTTGCCAGTCCAGAGTCTCGATTGTGTGTTGCGTGATCCACGAATCCACGAGCGGTTGGCTTGACGCTCGTTGTGCTCATGGTTTGTAAAAAAATCAATGGATTGTGGAAGGCACTACGATGACTGTGGGAAAAAGGTTCCTGTTACTGCTGACAGCAGTGAGCCATGTGATAGCCAATGAGATCGCTACAAATGGCCGTATAATGTCGCTCGCTATCCGGATGAAGCGCGCCACGATGGTCAGTTGCCAAAATGATCAGCAGAGTCAAAACGATGCCAGGCGTCCAGCGCGCTGCTTTTGGTGCCCGCACCAACCCTACGGAGCGCATCAACCAAGCGATTGAGGCTCAGGACTGGGATGGCGCGCAGGCCGCTCTCAACGTCATCGGCAACGACGGCTTCCGGGTGTGCTCTGCGACCGAGGCCGACTAAATGTAGGAACGCTACATCAAGTCGGAAGACCAAGCGATGAAGTCGCGCCACTTTAAGTTTCGAAACAACTCGATTTACGTCGTCGAGATGAGCGGTGGTCTTCACGGTGACATTGCGAATGGCATCGACGACGCGATCAAGGAGGCCACAAGGCCAGAGGCCACGGGGACGAACCATCGAGTCCTCAAGGGGCACCGCAACGCGTATGTCGACACGACCCACAAGCTAGCGGCATGCAAGCTGCCCAAGCTCGAGCCCGACTGCAGCTTTGGCCCTGCGCGCCACATTGGCGCTATCAAGCCGGCGCATCTTCGCTGGAATGAATTCTATACACTCAAGGTTGAGGTTGGCGTGAACGAAGGCTGGCGAAGCATGAACTGCAAGGTCGTCCAGTACTGCGCCGTTCCAGGTCTGCGCTACGTGCTCTGCGTCTTTGTTTCGCCCGACATGGAAGTGCGCCAGTGCAAGCTTTTCTCGATCACCAACAACGAGCTTGAAGGACCCGATCCAGCCCTCGTCCAGCCGATTCGGATCACGGCCACTTCCCGCATCATGCTGGATGCTCGTCGGCTCTTGGCGCTGTCAGACGAATTGGCCCTTCCAGGGCGCTTTCCCGCCGAGGTGTCTTTCGATATATCGTCACCCGATCTTGGAAGACGCCTTGCTCTACATGAGGACTGACCTCGTCTCGGCTTGAACCGAACTCTGCGCTCATGCCACCGCTACGGGTTATCGTCATCAAAATAGCAGTATTTTGCCTTGCACGTCCATTCTTTCCAGGCGCTACCACGACCCTCCCGTGCCACATTGCCCGCAAAACTGTCCAGTTGATATCTGGTATTGTAGCTCGCGATTGAATGCAACCTCATGACCGACGCGTGCTTTGGATATAAACAAGCGCCTTGTTTCGATATTATCAAGTTGATACTGTTACGCGTGCTCGCTGTACTCGTCGACGCGGCAGTACGGGCAGCAGCCTTGGCGCAAGTGCTCAAACTCAAAGTCGTCTTCGTGGAAAAACATGCGGCAGCTTGGCGAGAGGTGCACCTTGATGTCCGGGATCATGTTCTTGTAGTACTTGTAGCGCAGCGCTTTCGTCGGGTATTTCACGACAAACACTTCGTTGGGTCTCAAACTCAACAGCACTTTGGCATCCACGACGAGCACACGGTACGGTGCGCCGCGACCATGCCCGCCCTGCTTGTTGAGCGCGCGCTCAAACAAATTCCCCGTCTGCGGCTCGTCGTCCGTATGGTCGTTGAGCTGCATGCTCTGCGCGCCGCCGTGGTCGGACGTCTTCCACTTGTCGTTGTTGTGCTCACCTTGCTGGATCGGCGGCAACGTTTCGATCAGCGCCATCGCCTCGTCGTCGCTCAAGTCGGGCGTCGGCGCAAACTCGACCAGCGGCAAGTTGTCAAACGACAGAAACGACCGCACGAACGGGTGGGCCGAGTTGACGCAGACGTCGCCGCCGCTCGTCGGGTGCAGCAGTGGGTTGGTCGTCGACGACCGATAGTCAATCGGAAGCAAGTCGTCCCGGTCCGAATACGGCTTGGTCTGAATGACCATGCTCGTAAGGTCGATCGTTTGCTGCCACTCGGGCCGGACGCGCATCGTCTGAAGCCGCTCGTACATGAGGCGCGCCAGTTTGAACGCCTCGAGCTGCTGCGCGTGCTGCGCCAAAGTGAACGCAATGCGAGCGATGGAGATGCCCGGTGGCGGCTTCTCCTTCCCCAAGACGTTGAGAAGAAAGCGCGACGCGTGGAAGAGGGTCTCGGGCTGCAGCGTCGTGAACGGCTCGTCCGTGTACGCAAAGATGAGGCTGTACGCATAGTAGATTTTGCCGTCGACTTCGTGTGACATGGCCGACGCAAGAGTCTTTTGGTCGTTGGCCGTCACATTCTCGGGCGAGGACGCTTTGATCGAGCCCAGCATCTCGTCGCAGATGCGCCAGTGGTAGTACGATGCGTCCTTGAAGCGCGTCTCGGCGACGGCCGACGCAATGAGCTCGTCGAGGAGCGCCATGCACTTTTCCGGTCGCTTGGCGAGCGTGTAGGCGCCGAGGGCATCTTCAAACCGATCTTGGGTCGCGAGCCATTCGGCGTATGGCACGTAGACATCGGCGAGGTTCTTGACCTTGTCCTTGTGCTACACGACGCAAATCGGACCATTCATGTCCATTCTAGCACCCTTGCGAGGCGACTACCTTTTGCGCCAATCGAACCGCTTCTTCCCATTCGTGGCAGTCAATGTGCATCTTGAGGAGCGCGTCAAAGTTGCCAATCTGCACCAAAACCATCGGACTTGGTTGATACATTGATAGATTGCGACCTTGACGTAGACATCGCGGCACTGCTTGAACTTGCCGGCCTTGTAGAGGTAGTCGGCGCAGAGGGCGAGCACTTGGCTGTCGGCGTCGGGGCGCTGGACGACTTCAACCAAGTCGTTGTGCCAGCCGCGCGCGCCCATAATCTGCACCGCTTTGAGGAGATTGCCGCTCGCAAGGTACATTTCCGAGGCCGCGCGCCAGTCGTGGACGTCCTCGGCCCACTTGGCTTGGTCCAGCACGAGCTGCTTGACGTCAATCGCTTTGCTCTGCGCCGCAAACTTCTTGGCTTCGTCCCACATGCGCAGGTCCGAGAACATTTGAATCGCGCGCCCGGCTTCGTCGGCGTCTATGAGGACTTTGGCGGCCAGCTGGAACTTGCTCTGGTACGCGAGGATCTCGGCTTGCATGAGCATCTTGTGCTTCTTGTCGACGTCCGGCGCGGGCGACGTCGCTTCTTGCGCCTTGCGCGTCGCTTCGAGGCTGTTGACCAGCTCGATGTAGCGAATGTCGCGGACGCGGACAAAGCCCTTGCGCGCAATCGCAAAGTTCATGTGTTTTCTACCATCGAATCATGAGTCACCGTGATAGATGGTTGATAGATTGATAGATTGATGCATCGTACAGGGCTTCCCAGGCGAGGAACCGCCAGTCGCTTTCCGTGACGCCAAGGCACGCGACGCTGTACGCAAGGCCAAACTCCATTTGCTCGACGTAGCGATAGAGCGGCGCCGACTGCGGCACGTCAATGGCCTACGACAAAGGTTCATACACATGCATTGTATCCAGATTTTGAATGGATGGATAAATAGATAGATGGATAGATGGATACCTGCACGGTGAGTGCGTGGAGACAAAAGACTTTGGAGCCGGTAAAACCAACGACGAAGCCTTGCATGCGCTGGCTGTGCACGGGGAAGTTGCCCGTCTTGATCTTGAGCTGGCCGTTGCCCGCAAAGCAAAGCATGTCTTCAAACTCGTTGTTCCACGCCACGCTATTCGCGCCCTTCTCTTCGTACAAGAGCTCTTTGGTCACCTACATGTCGCATAATGCAACATAAAACTTCATAAACCACTAAAAATACTCTTAAAAATCGTACCAAGTTGTACACGAGGCAGTTGTTGCTGTCGTCGACGACCGCGAGCTTTTCCCGACTACAACATCATTTAGATTGAATTTCCATCCAACGACAAAAAGGGGGTACTTGGCCGAAATATCAAGGCAAACGATCGCGTTGGGTTGCTTGATGAGCGGGATCGGGAATGGATTGTCGATAAAAATCTGGAGCACGCTGCCGTCCTTCAAGCCGACGAGAAGACCTTCCTTGCCTTTGGCGCCGCCCGTCACAGTGATGTACCGAATTGGCGCCTCAAGGATCCACTCGCGCTCTTTCTTGCCGGAGAAGTTGTACTGCTGCAATTTGCGCTGCTGGCACAAGATGAAATGCAGCGACGTCACAACGAGGAGGGAGCACGGGAGGTCCTTCTGGATACGCTCGCGGACGCGGTAGTGCATGTCGTACGACGTCTCGTTCGTGAGCTCGTAAATGATGATGCGGTCCGAGAGCTGCACCGCGAGGCGGTCCCGGTACACGGCAATCTTCTTGACATAGTCGCGCGATTTGATGCGGACTTTCTACGAATTTTCAAGATTTTAAACATTTTTGAACAAGCAACAGCCACGTACTTGGTCGGTCATGAGGTGCTGCACAATGACATCGGTCATGTTTTCACGGTACGAATACCGTTCTTGGAAAATGCCGTGGACGGTGCCAAAGACAATATTGTACACGGCGATCGTGCCGTCGTCGCTGCCGACCGCGATCGCGTTGGCTTTTGGTCGTGCTTTGGCTGCCCAGACCCACGCGCCCGTGTCGCAGATGCTACGCATTTCAGCCATTGCATTAGCCCACGTGTCGACACATCCGAATATGCTCGTACTCGGCGAGGAAGATGCCTTCTTTTGTAAACAAACTCGCCTTGTGGTTGGAACCGCTCACAATGAGGTACTTGCCCTTGCTAGATATACAGGAGCTTAGGAACGTGGCATGAAATGGAACGACGTACTGGTAGTAGCTGACACAGCACGGATCAAACTGCAGCTTGCGGTCCTTCCCCACGGGCGTGCCATTGGCTTGGTAGAACGACATGGTGCGATCCCAGCACCCAACCGCGAGGATTTCGACCTCGTCGTCCCGGCACGGGCTCCAGCAGATGGTCCAGATCGGCGCACTGCGCTCGATGAGCGCCTTCTCGCCGCCCTGCTTGTCGCGCAAGAGGATATGCCCGTTGAAGAGACCCAGCGCGAGGAGCTCGCCGTCAATGCTCCAGCTCGCGCAGAGGATCTTGGAGACGACCTTGTGCTTAGCGACCGACTTTTGCTCGGGCGACCAGAGACCGAAATCGGCGGCCGTGCAGCTCGCAAGGCACTGCGACTGCGGATTGTACACGACCTTTTGGATGCTTTCGTTGTGCGTGTACTTGAGGATGCCCTCGGCTTTGTCGGTCCAGATGATGACAACGTTGTCGGCGCCGCCAGACGCGAACCGCTTGCCATCGTGTGCATAGTCGACGGTATATACCGTATCCTTGTGGCCTAGACAGATAGAAGCCTTGTAAGAGAACGTCACTGGTGTCGGCTAAAGAGGCGTACCTTTGAGCGAATGCAAGAGCGTTCCGTTCGTGGCGTCGTAGATCATGACGCGGTTGCCAATGGCGGCGACGAGCTGCGAGCCGTCGGGGTGGAACGCGAGGTCCTGCACGACGACCTTGGCACCATTGCGGTCGGGTACCTTGTCGGACCACGCGAGGTTCGTACGCATGCTGCGGCGACGGGTCGGGCGACGCTTGACAAGATTTTGCGATCTGTGGAAAGAGCCACGCAGCTCGTGTGGGTGATTTTTTCAAAATACATTCTCCCTAATCGGAACGTGTCTAAATGCACCCAAATATTGTGTCGCCAATCCAAACCCTGTCAGACTGTCAATACGTTGACTTTTAGCCAATCACATGCCTTCCTTGCACGACAAGATCCTGGTCAAGATGCCTCCGGATACGAAAGCGAGAATCCTGTGGATAGCCAATAGAGAGATTTCGCAACTCACTTCCCGTTTCCATCTGCGTATGTGGAGGGAGACGGGACGCAAAAAGTAAAAATTGTGATTTCGCACAGGAAATCCCGTCTCCGAAGAATTCCATCCTCGTCTTGTCTTGTGCTACTGCTGCAATAGCGTAACCTCATCGTAATCGATGCTGTCGTCCCGCGAGCTTGTGGTGCTGCTTCGCCGCAGTCGCCGTATGTCTCGTCACCGCCACCGTCAGCTCCTCGAGCTGCTCCTCTCGGTTATTGAGCGGCCGTTGGTTCCGGACACGCGCCTCGACCTCGACGAACGACGCCGATGCAATCCTGCATTTCCGCTTTGACATGGCTTCTTTGACGCACCTCTCACGTGCTCTTCAACTCCCGGCCATCGTTATCACCGAGGGTCGGGATCGATGCCTCACTATCGAAGCCCTTTGCGTTGCTCTCAACGGCTTGGCCTACCCTCGGCGGTACTGCGATGTGATGATCATGTTCGGTCGGTCGCGTGAGTCTCTGTGCAGCATACACAACCGCCCGCGCCTCTGCTCTTGTCTACCAAGAAGGGACGCTCGTTGTTGGCTTGGATGAGGAGGATGAGGTCGTCTTCCGCAGACCACCAAGTCGTTCCCTTCGATGTGACCTGGTTTGGCCCATCGTCCCCGCCGACGCTGGAATCGTTCGAGGAAGCGTGACCCGAGTCGCTGTCTTCGTCGTGATCGGGGCGGTGGGAGCGGTCGTGAGATTGGCCGGTTGTCAGTCATCGCGCCAAAATGAAAATGACATGGGCGCGAAATGCCGACAGGTTAAAAAGGGTTAAAGCCTCGGTCGCGGTTTGACGTACTTTAACCTGTTGAACGAAGACGGGAGCCTTCGGTCCGCGTTTTCGATCGATTTGGGCGAATTTCACGATTAGTTTTCAGAGACTTCCCATTTCTAATCATTTATGACAGGATAAAATCGCAGACGGAAACGGGAAATGACTTGCGAAATCTCTCTAATGGTGGCGTTCGACCGCATAAAGATCGTCAGCTATCCGAATAGCCACAACCAAGATGGTCACTTGCCAACATGATGACGACGGAGACAACCATGGCCGTCGCAGTGGCACGGCTTGCACCTCGGCGAGCTCGCGAGGAAGGTGTGGCTCTACGAGAGCCTGCTACCGTCGTCGAAGCGACACAACCTTGCGGTTTCGACTTCAACACGACGACGACGAGGGCGCGGACGTTGCAGGCGTCTTCCTCGAGATTTCCTCGAGATCTTCCAGCATCTCGCCTCGCGACCTTTTTATCGACTCGTGGGCCACTGCCGCATGCCAGACTCCTTCATCGTGCCATCCGACAACGACACATGGCCCGTCCCGTCGCGGGGCTCGTGCTCGCCGAATGCGTCAAGCTCCTCGAGGTCGACGCGTAGAAGCTGACGCCGCAAGAGTATACATAGGTTCGAGGTCATCGATCGAACCACAGCCCACGTCGTCGGCTGTATTTTCATTCTTATTTATAAGAACTCGACGTACCTCCACTCTGGTGTCGGGTAGCGGCAGTCCGTTGATCGCTTCCGAGACCTGGTTCCGGACTCGCTGGAATCGTCCGAATTAATGAGCTTGAATTGTTGTCTCGCGTCTTCCTCTCCATCAACACCTCAGAAGACACCATCGATCGAATGCATCAAGCTTGTATTTGCAGCTCATGAAGATGACTGGGATGCATGCTCCGCTATCGTTTAGACGTACGAGCCATAGGCCGTGACGAGCGCATCCGGCTGAAAGTGACGCCACGCCATGACGAGCTCACTGTAGTGCTCCGGGTGCGCGCGCTGGAACGACATCGGGTCCTACACCACACAAGGTCAACACTATTCTTCTTCGTCTTGATTACCTCGGCAAAGCACACGAAAATCGTGTGAAGCGCCGTGATGACGAGGTTGGCGAGGATCATGGCCATGCTGACGCCGGCAATGAACCCAATCGTACCAAAAATGACTACAAGGGATGCATAGTGTCTCGTGCCCAGCAGACAATAATCACGCGAGGCGTACCAAAGACCGTCGTCTGGTCCATGTTGGCACCGAGCTGGCTCTGCCAATGGATGGGCGCAAACTGCGCGACGAGAAGCCCGAGGCAGCACGAGAGAATGCCGACGCCGAACGCACCAATCGTGAGCGCCGTCGACGCGAGGTCGTCATTGATGACGGCGGTCCAGCCGCGGTTGTTGAAGAGGTCGATGACCGCCTTGCCGCTCGTGCGAAAGTCAAAGCCGTAGATGCCCACGTACGTGTAGGCCCATTGGTTGAAGTACTCCATAATGTTCTCAATGCAGTTGAGGACACACTCGGCGAGGCACGCGACGCACGCCAGCGCCGCGTTGTCGTCCTGCTGCGCCTGGTTGCGGATCACGCGCGCCATCTAATCGATGTACGACATAGCATGAGTGATCTGTATCAAGCAGCATCAAATTTCTCAATATAAAAACCATAAAAATCACAAAATCACAAAAATGCAAGAAAAATGCAAGAAAAATAACAGATCGAAACACACGCAATCGTACCGTGCGCATGGCCGAGAGCACGGCGACGATGAGCGAGCCAAAGCAGATGGACCCAAACGACGACGTCATCGAACGGTAGAGCGCGCCGCCGACGCCGCTCGTGGGCGACGAGTGGTACCACCAAGACGCGACCGTGCCCGCAGCCGTCGTCGTGAGCACGTTCTGGACGACCTGCTGACCCCAAAAGACGCTCACGAGGAGGAAGAACATGGTGACGCCAAAGCCCGAGCCGCCGCAGACCTTGCCGCGGGCCTCCTCCTCGGCGCAGTGCGGGTCCGCCGTGCGGAACATCTGGTAGACGCCGACCGTGCTGAGGCCCCAGACCGCAACCCAGATGACTTGGATGACGAGGAGGAAGATCGCGACGCCAAAGATCGAAACGTACTCGTTCAGCGCCGAGCACGCAATCTTGAGGTTGGCCGACGCAAAGCCAATGCGGTTCTGCACCGCGTAAATGTAGCTACAAGGAAGAGGATCGCATAAGCATCGACAGACAACGCGAAGAGGGGGAGGGTACCAAATGTTGATGGCCGCGAGGAAGAGAAAGATGAAGGGCATGATCGGGTTCACAAACAGTGTGACGACGGCAAAGCCAAAGAGCAAGCCGACGTTCGTCCAGAGAGCAAACTTGATCATGTGCTCGGCAAAGGCCATGAGCAGCTTCATCCAAATCGCCGAGAAGAGGACCGAGACGCCAATGAGGCCACCGCTAACGCCGAGCACGACGCCGAGGCCCTTCTGCGCCTCGGGCGCCGGGTGGTCCTTCTCGTACTGGTTGATAAAGTCGAGGCCCTTGGTAAACTACATCGCAGCGGCCATGAGCCTCGGCCATGCCATGCTAGCATGAGGATGATGCTGCCTACCGCAAAGTAGGCAATCGCGACGAGATGGCCGATGAAGAGAAGCGCGAAGATGCCATCGTTGCACTTGGCCGTCGCCGTCTCGCGGCGCATCGACTGGACGGGGCCGGCCGGGCCACCGCGCTTGTCGCCGGCGAGCATCGGCTCCTGCTGGTCCACCGACTGGTACTGGTACATACTCCTTGTCGCTTTGATCTCGCGGAAATGGAACTGCGGCGACGAAGAAGGAAACCAGCCGCTCCCACGGCCATACAAAACCTATGTTCAAACCTACATTCTGTAATTTGGCTGCTTGTATCCGGATACAGTTTCCGGCTACCTCGCAAAACCGATTTTTGGTCTGGGAGGTTAAAAAGTCGCCAGCCCTTGTTCAACTTCGCATCTTGTTCACTCGCATCTCGTGCACGCACGACATGCGGCTGCCCACCTCTGGGGCGAGCAGCAAGCCTGCCAAGCGCGTCGTAAGCCGCTCGATTTTATTTGTCTTTTGCTTCGTCGACCAGGACTCTTCACACACCACCACGAGAGCGCGGGTAGGTTGAGCTTGACCGCCAAAGATATCAACTCTGTGCGACGACAACGATGGAAAGCGTGGGACCCTTGCTAACACCGCGACTGGGAAGGTGTGCCAGAGTGAGAGCGTCGTCGTCGGCTGGTTTCAGGAGCTGCGCAGAAAGGCCAATCCGAACCAGCGCGATCATCCGGATAAATTAGAATCTATTTTTAGATGGCGATGCCAAGCGGATGCCAGATTGCCGTTTGCGAGTCATGAGCTTCCTCGAGCGCTTTGGCGATAAGATCTCGACCGTGACGATGCACGGGACGCTCAAGCGGTCCGACGGCAGCGAAGAGGTGCGCAGCGGTCCGCTCCG
Organism: Saprolegnia parasitica CBS 223.65; assembly: GCF_000151545.1. Lineage (NCBI taxonomy): Eukaryota > Oomycota > Saprolegniomycetes > Saprolegniales > Saprolegniaceae > Saprolegnia > Saprolegnia parasitica. The sequence continues at coordinate 230,549 of NW_012156431.1, forward strand.
GAAGAAGCCGCAGGCGCCGTCGGCCCTCGCGCCGCGCCCATCGGCTGGCGCCTCCAACAACGCGAGCCTCCACGAGTCGTACCTTGGAACCAAACCCGACAACGCCAAGCCTAACAACGTTGATGACGACGACGATGCGTACGAGCCAGCGGAAGTTGTGCCTTCGAAGCGGTCGCCCAAGCCACAGGCGTCGCCGCCCAAGCGAGCGACCAAGCTCGTCAAGCCCGAGAAGCCGAGCCCAACAGAGCTCAACGAGCAGCGCGCTGTGACCGAGCACGACCAGCTCGCGTTCTCCAAGAAGGCGCGGCCAGTTCAGTACGAGCCTTGCACGCTCACCGAGTACAAGCAAGAAAAACCTGCGGGTTACTACGAGCTCGGGAAGCTCAAGCCCGACTTGAACGCCGATGACTTGGTCGAGAAGCGCGCCAACAAGGAGCGCATCAAAGAGTTTTCCAAGAACCTTCGCGCGATCAACCAAACGACGCTCAAGAAGCGAGATGTTGTCGAGACTGTCGCGCCGGAGAAGACTCTGTCGACACGGGACAAGGCCCTCGCGTTTGCAAAAGACAAGGTGCCCAAGCCCAAGATGGTAATCAAGAAAGCATCGAGCCCCAAGCCCGTCAAGAACGAGCGCCGCGCGTCGCCGCGTCGAACGCCGCCGTTGGAGCCCAATGTTCCAATCGAGTCGGAGCTGCAGCAGCTGCAGCTCAAGCACCGTGCTGCACGGGCGCAGGTCGAGGCGCTCATGCGGGATAGCTCGTAGAAGCTTCCAAGTAGATTCATAAATGTATTGGAATCGACTTGGTTGATATAGAACGTCGAATCACGTCGTTCGGTTCACACGACCATAGACTCTGCGTCCGTGTTGAGGAATCTTGGCGAAGTGAGAACACCTGGGATGCGCGTGAAACGAAAATGGAGGCGACGAAGCGCAATACTGTGCCATAGGTGGATTAGAAAGCCAACGCAAGACAGCAAAACCCCACTTGTAATCGCTAGTTTTCGGGGTGCGAGTTGAAGCGTCCAAGTAGGATTGACGCATCGACGCCATGACTCGAGCGTGTCGAGAGCCGCGTTTACGGAGATTCAACGGTATTAGAGCATAGAGAAAACACATACTAGTATAGACATTGTTAGCCCCATGCCTGCGTTCGGCTGTAGTTGAGAACAAGCATTCCATTGACGTGAAAGCACTAGAGATATGACGTCGTTAGGGACCTCAGCAGTGGACAAGATCGACCTCGTGCAATTCGCTGAGCTTTTGATCTGGCGTTGGCGCAAACGATGCATTGCAATAGACAAACTACACAGCAAGAGTTGCAGGAGAAGTCGTGGGATCGCGCACGTACAAGCGCGTCTTCGTCGTGGAGGCGCAGCTGCTTGCGGAGGAACGAGTAGACCTACGCGCCATAGACGCATGATCCTGTGGCCATCGCTCGGTGCATCATTAGTCGTACGACGCCCAGCGGATCGGCGCCGTTGACCGTAAACTTGCTGCGCTTCATGATGGGAGCGCCGCCAACGGCGGTAAACTGGATCGTGACTACGCCAGCGTCCTGTCGTACGAGTGCTAAGGAAGTAGCATGTACCCTTCTCGGGCCCATCAGGGCGCGCGTGCAGGGCGAGGCCGGTCATCGCTGCTGTCTCGGCCATCTTGCTTCGGCTGTCTCGCAATAAGATCGTATCTAGGCTGTTCTATGTCGACAAGGAACGCCGAGTTTCGGATTCTAAATACCTTAATGTTTGTATGTCGCCTAGGAGAGACGTGATCGGACGTTCTTGTCCGGATAGTGGGAGGTCAGCGGTTTGTTGTTGTTGGTAAGCCGCGGGTCCAGCTCCGAGGACGACGGAGACGCATGGCGCTCAACTTCTGGCAGTCGTCGCACTAGTAGGCCATGGGCGCTAGCTCTGCATGAGACTCACGGGCTACCTCTAGCCTGCACTGGATGAAGGCGCTGCGGCTCGAAGACCTCAAGCGCATCAACCCGAAGGACACATCGCTCGACATGAGCGAGGTCGAGAGCATCCACCTGGCCATGATCTCGCGTACGCCGACCGCTATGCGCTCAACGCTCATGCAACACTCGATATGTAGTCATGGAGGAGCTCGGCGCGCGCCTGCACATCAACCAGATCATCATCTGCACGGCCATTTTGATCTACCGCCGGTTCTACCTCACGTACGACAAGGCATGCAAGCGCGCCAGTATATGCTCATCGATGCGTATAGGCAGAGCTTTTGCGACTTTGATCCGCGCCTTGTGTGTGGCACAGCGCTCTTCATCTCGTCCAAGATCGAAGAGTGCCAAGCACGGCTCTCGGACATCACGACCAGCCTCCACGAGCTCACGACCCGTCCGTCGTCGTCGTCCGCAACTTGATTCTCATCGTTGTTGCCTCTTTAGCGTACACGGAAGACCGCGAAGCGTTCTTTGAGTTTACCGAAAAAGACATTATTGAATGCGAGTTCTTCGTCATCGAGGCCATGCAGTACGACATGATCATGCACCACCCTTTCCCGACACTCATCAAGTACGCATACATCGTTCTGTGATAGCAAGGTGATGCGACTATATGCGTAGGCTCTACGACGAGTTCGAGGTCGAGTTTCCCATGGACGAGCACAGCTTCAAGATGGCATGGTCGACCGATACGCTACGGTCTACAGAGAAACGACTCTATGCATGTAGGGACCTCACGTTGTATACTTACCGGACACACCTCATCATGCTCCACCCGCCGTTCATGATCGCGCATGCCGTGCTCTTCCTCACGCTGGTGGACGCAGCGTACGACGGCCATGACATGCTCGACAAGTGCAACATCAACCACGACATGGTCGATTTGTCATCTTTTGATGTTATACTTAGAAATGGCGTAGGTGGTCGAGATCGCGACCGAGCTACAGCAGTCGATTGAAGAGCACAAGGCGCTCTGCGCGCTGCAAGCCACGTCGCTTGCCAAGCTCGCTGAGGTCGTCCCCGACCCCTTTGCTTAGACGCCCTCTACTTATCCCCTTCAACATCATTCTGCGTCCTTATTCTATCCATGTCCTTGCCGCCTCCACGATCGACGCTTTCTTCCCCGCACGCTCTGGGTAGGTTGCAACGGGGACAAGTCTAGTCGATGGCTCCATCTCATTGATGAACCGCCGAGGTGTGGCACTGGAATTCGTGCTATGCCGCGGGTACACAAAGCACCTGGGTAATTGCTTGCTTGCTGCGTAGCAATTCTGCCCCGTGCATCGAAGAACAGGCAATGTCGGCTGCTCGAACGTACTCGGTTGTCTCCAAGATTGGCGAGGGAGTTCAACGATGGACCCTAAACCTAGCTTGGTTGGACCGGCGCATTTCAAGGGCAATTATCTCGAGTTGCTAAATCTATCTATCTATCTATCTATCTATCGATCAACAAACCTTGAGTGCCACGAATCGACAATCATTAGCACAACAAGAACTCATGCACACAAGTCATGTGTACGTGGTCTATTAGATCCACTCTTTGTAAAACTTGAAGTAGGAAACAATCCCGAGCGAGATTGTGCCGAGGATGCCCCACCAAACAAAGTACCCGTTCTCCGTGTGCAGTTCAGGCATGTTGTCGAAATTCATGCCGTAGAGACCTGTGAGGAACGTCGCGGGCAGAAAAACCGCCGCCACGATCGACATGGTAAACTGAATGTCGGCCTGCGCCTTCGCGCGCGCTTGCTGGTCCTCGTTGAAGACGACGTTGAGCGCGCCTTGAAACTCTTTGATTTCGGTCGCCATGTGCTTGAGGTGGTCCTTGACGTCTCGCATGTAGTTCTTGACCTCGCCCTACTCAATACGACGCGTCGCATCCCTTTCACATCTCGACTCATGAAGTACCTCGCGGAACTCGTCCTGGTCGAGGAGCTGGCCCTCGACGAGGTCGAGCATCGGCCGCACGATCTTCTCGATAACGACGAGCTGCTTCTTGGCGAGAAAGATGCGCTTCGAATCAAAATCGCGGCCCTGCGCGACCTGGAGCTGCTCGAGCGCGCTCACAACCACGTCAAAGACCTCGACGAGCGGCAAAATCTCGTCCACGACCGCGTTGAGAATCGCGACCGTCAAGAAATGCGGGCCGTGGTTGCGCAGCTTGGAGTAGCTCTTGGCCATGTTGCGTTCGTAGATCGACTCCCAGAGGTGGAAGCCCCCGACTTTGTCCGCGTCGTTGTCTTCCTGGATCGAGACGACGTCGTTCTTGGCGTTGACAAAGACGCAGAGCTGCTGCGGCTTGCGGAGGAGGCGCTCGAGCTTCCCGAGCGTGGCTTGGAGGTCGTCGACGTTTGGCGGCGACGACGTGCGCCAGCCATCGACGAACGCGAGGTCCTTCTCAAAGAGCGTTGCTTGGTGCTTCTTGACGCAGTCGACGATAAAATCCGCGGTGGTCTGGTCGTACGCGCGGAGCACGGGGACGACCTACATGGATCGTTCTTTCTTGAGGACACGACAAGAAAGGAGAAGAACGATCGAGGAACGTACGAGGAACGTGTGGTCTTGGTAGTGTTCGTACTTGGAGCGAATTTTGTCACTCTTCTTGAGCGCATCTTCCAGAGCGAGCGGGTGGAACTGGTACTTGATGGCGAGGCGGCGCAGGTGCATGTCGTTGAGATCGCTCACGCCCGCGAGGTGCACCCAGCGCACCTTGGCCCAATTCGGCTTGGACGAGAAGAAAAAACTCTTGAGGTTCTGGACTCGCGACACCGTGTAGATGGTCTCGGGCGAGTAGTCGGTCACGTGGAAGGTCGCGGACGGCGCCTCGTCCTTCGCACACACGTCGGGCTTGAAGAGATGCGCGAGCTTGATCATCTGCACGACGTGGATAAACTCATCGAGCGAAATCGCTCCGTCATGGTCCGTGTCGATCTTCTTGATGAGCTTGATCAAGTCGACATGCTCCGGGCATGAAATCCCGAGGGCGAGCAGCCCTTTGTGGAACTGGTCGTACGTCACCGTCTCTTGACCTACATCTCGCATGAGCGGCCATCGCATACAGTTGCGAATCGTCTACCTTTGGGCGAGAAGAACCGGAACATGCGCTTCATGCGACCGGTCGTCACGTCGTAGTACGGGTCGAGGAGGATGTGGAGGTCCTCCTTGAGGTCGGCCTCGGCGTCGCCAAACTCGGAGCTCTGGCGACCCGACGCCTTGCTGCCGACCGCAGTTGCGACCACGGCGGCGTGGTCCCACTCGAGCAGCTGCGCGTCTTCGATCGTGAGCTTCGAGTGCGCCGGCGACGACCACGCTTCGTCGACGACCGCCGACTCGTCGATGCGGATCTCGAGCGGCGCCGCCTCGGGCATCGGCGGCAGGTGCTCGTGCTCCAAGAAGGACGCGTGCAGCGCGCCACTGCTCGCGCTGCGCCGGCCCGTGCGCGACGTCGTCATGCTGCAAGGAGATTATTCAGCGACTGTTTCGATGGCGTGAGTTACGGGCCGGCGCCGCATTGATTGGCCGGCTCGCTTCCTTCCAGCTCACGTCACAGGATCGCGGCCAGCGATTTGCGGCGGTCGTCGCAGCAGGTCGACGGTCATTGCATGGCGTGCCACTGCGTCATGGCCGTCGTCGGTGGCTGTGGCCGCGAGGCAGCGAGGGTCCGACGCCGCCCACCGCGGCCTTAAGTTGAAGCTCCATCAGCCAATGAAACGCAAGACGTACCTGTGAAGGAGCCAATCACACGCCGGCGTGGCGGATCCTAGGGTGCCGATATCGACCAGTTCGCTGCTGGAATGCACCGAGAGCAGTTCGGCCCACTGGGTCCGCCCAACGGTGTGGCCGTGCCACCGCGAGCATGCAACCTTCACTAACGTTTTATCAAGATGAAGCAACATTTCTGGTGCACATTAATCTGCTACACTTTGTACGGTGTATTGAGAGCTGCACTAAGAACTGCATTACAAGCTTTCTCACCCGCGCAACTGAGTGGGGAAAGCAAGTCGTCTCGGCAGCAACGAGCGATTTAACGTCGGTAGGTCGCGTTAAAAAGCCGACGAGCTGGCAGTGTGCGACACTCGGTCGCGACCAAGTCCTCTGCGCAGCAGCACCATCGGGGCAACAAACACAACCCGACATTTTCTTGTCGAAAGGCCTATTGACGAACCTACATTTCGGACCTTGGTCCTAGAGGATCCTGGATTTGCAGCGCATTACCGGAATCAGTGCGCATACTATACCTGCTGTATGATATAGTGTGATGCAAAATTTGGCATATGGTGTTATTTCTTAAAATCACGCAGCAAAAATCAAATTTACCGTAAATATACGCTACCTCTTGCAAAACCATCTGATATTATGCGGAAACACCTGGTTTTATGCGGATTGTTAAGCGCCATGCAGAAATGAAAGCATTTGATTTGTTGTGTTTTGCATTATGCATGCTTCTACATGAGGAACGCGTACTTTTGCAAACGTAGCAATTGACGATTTACGGTAGAATGGAGCAAGACCGTACTTTTACAGGATCAAATTCTTTAGTACCTTCTGTTTTACTTTGTTTTCAAAGTTGACATCACAAATGACTTTGATGATCGTATGTGACCACGTCCGTTGACTCGGGATGTCGGCCAGAAACTCGAATTGAGTTTTGAGTTGCTGGCTCTTGATGAACGTCCACCGTTGCTATTCCAAGACGGTGTGAGCGGACGCTGGTGTTATGAGAAGTCATTTGTTTCCTCTTTTTTATCTCTTTCACCTTGTACGTACTAAGCTTGCACAGCTTTCTGAACTTTGTGGTTTCTTGGCGCGTGTGGTTGAATTCCTTGGACTGGTCAATCGAGCCCCGTATCGAGTGCACTGATGCGTGTTGGCTTGGACTGTCTGCAACCATCATCGTTGTTGCAATGGACGCGCCGTCGGCCAGCACATATAAAGATAAAGGTTTCTTAGGTCCGTCCTTACGACCGCCGCACTCGCTTGGCACGAGGTGCATTCAATTGGTTGGAGGCATCCGCTTCTTTGTCGTTGTCTCGACGACTGCAGGAACGCAAGCATCTTCCTGCCACTCTGCGTGGGACTCGGCTTCTGGGACTGGGTTGAGATGTTGCCCCCCCTTGGGGTAGGGACAGACGGCGTGGCAGCCTATAAACAACTCTCGGTGATCTCGCCTGCTTGCTGCACGAGGCACTCGTGGCATGGTTCATGGTCGAGATCCAGGTGTGCAGCGTCGATGGCTTCGAAAAAGGCTTGCGCGGCAGCAATCCGATCGACGATCGCCTTGAGAAGCAGTTGGTACACGCAGCTTGTGCAGCGCTACACCAGGTGCTATCCGGTCGGGACTTTGCGAGCTAACAAAGACGTTAACGCCAAACTTGTAGGCTGCATCGCTGTACTGCATGTAGTACAGACCAGAGAGCTCCCGATGGTTGAACGGCTCTGGCTGCGCGCGGCCCCATCACCATGAACTCCTTTGTACGTTGGATGTGAAGCTCTCGCGTGAAGGTGTCGGCTCGAGCTCGGTCGGCTTCGCCGCTGACTCGCCTCCTGCTCCGCCTCGGCTGCGAGTGCTTGGAGGCGCTGGTGGGCTTGACATTTTTCAGTTGGGAGCCCGAAATCCGGTTCGGTTTCCGGGTGCTTTGCTCGGGTGCAAACATGTCGGGTGCAGTTCGGGTTGAAAAAGCAGGGTATTATGTACGTACCCTTGGCAGAAGTAACTCACTACCTCTCGGCGCAAACGAACGGGAGCGCACTATAGTGTAGTAGAAGGGCTGCACAACGACCCGCATCATGATGACGTAGTAGCAGTGCTTGTCCAGTTCATGGCTGCCACGATGAGAATATATGGTTCTGTCCTTGTCGCATCACGACTAGCGCGCTGCGAAGAGCAAGACATGTCATGTTGTACACAATTTCCGAAGCTGCGACCCCTGATCCAGGCCAAGCGGTCGGCGCTACGCCGCCGCCGGTGTCGCTGCTTCCGGGATGGAGGCTACAAGACGCCTCCCAGTACAGTCCGTTGGCGGCCCCTCGCATAGCTAGCGCGAGTCGCTTCTGCTCGATCACCGCACGTGCCATTGATGCCTTGGTGATGACGTGAGCGGGAATAGTGCAGGAGGCGACGAGCGTATTGGGCAGGAATGGCTGTCTTTGGGGGGTGCATGCTTGTGGGAAGTTTATGCCAACATAGCCAGGGTGCTTGGAAGCAGAAGCGCGCGGCTGGGCTGAGGCGACTTCCGTGGTGTGTCCTGAGGCACGTTGCGCCACACGCGGCGGCTGTGCACATGGATTGTAGCGTGGCCACGTGGCTCATGCGCTACCTGTACAATAGTCCTCGCGGTCATAAATGTACCACCCCCAACTCGGATATGTGTTTGATTATCGGACTCCCGGCGCTACTTCCGAGTAAAAATGTTATCCGTGGGCTAGCGAGACGTTATGATGGCTTACGACCGCCGCACGCGCTTGGCCGGTGGCTCCGTCGACTCGTTCGATGCATCCTCTGGCTCGCCACCCACTGTGCTTGTCAAACTCGCAATGCACGCCGCGATGCGCGCATGGGTCTTCATCTTGGCGTGGTGCACGTCCCACTCGGTCGGTGACGCTTGATTGGGCTGGCGCACCTTCTCGAGGCGGCACTTGCCGTCGTCGCCGGTCACGAAACAGAGCCGCGTGGCGTTCGCGTCGACAACCCGAGCGAGGTCGACGCAGACGTCGGGCCTGCTTCGATATAGCTTCAAATTGGTCATGTCCGATTGCGCCAAAAAAAAATCCGCATGTCGGCACTGGTTGCAATGGTCGGGGTCGACATCTCGTGGCGATGGCGCGGCCAAGCTGACGATGTTGAGCAGCTCCGACACTGCGGTAAAGCGATCGATCATCGCCGAGAAGAGCAAACGAAAGACGGAGCTGTGGCGGTCAAGGCGCGGCACCACCGGCACAAGTCGGTCATGGAGCTCGTCGAGCGTCGTCGGTAGCAATTGCAGCCATCTCGAAGCAAACGCAAGGGCCGTGTCGGGCGCAAAGCGAAGCAAAAGCTCCACTGCGCTGACAAAGATGTCGGCACCAAACGTGTACGTTGCTTCCATGTACCGACCGGTGTACGTTTGACGGTTGAACGGCTCGGGCCACTTGGCCTCGTCGACGAGCGTGTCTACCGAGCTGTCAATGTACGCAGCAACGAGCTGGCCCACGATCGCATCGTCCGGTAGCTGCGAGGCGATCGAGGCGACGATCGGGAGCAGTCGAAGCCCATAAATGTCGACCAAAATGTCAAAGAGTGCTGCGTCAAGACGCTGCGAGAGACTCGCCAAGACGAGCACCGCGGCGGCAATGTCGGCTTGTTGGTGCGCCATTCGAATCTTGAGGCGCGGCGTCATGGGTGCTTGCATGGCTGCGAGGACCTCGTCAATCATGGCCGGTGGAAGTGGCAGCGACGGTTGGCAGCGCACGGCCGACGCCAGCCCGACACCAAGGTCCTTGAGCGGGTGCCACTCGGCCGAGGAGCAGAACAAGCTGCTGAGAGATGGGTTCGCAAAGAGGAAGGCGTCGATGGCCGGCACGAGACTCAAAGGCAGACGTTGGCTCGCGTAGTGGGCGTCTTGGAGCTGCGCCGCTGTCGTCGCCAAGTAGTGCTCGAGCAAGAAGAGGCCCATGACAGAGGTAGGGCCACGGGGCAGCATACCCTTTGTCTCAGTAAAGAGACTGGGTGTTGCCAGCACGACGTCGTAGCAGCGCTTGAAGAGCTCGGCCTCAAACGGTTGAGACAGCGGTGGACACACGGACGACTCGGTATTGAGACCAGCCAAGCTCATGAGCAGCTGCATCGTGGCGTCTGGGTCGGTCTCGATCCAGCGCTGGACGAGCCGAAGCATCGACGACTGCAGGGCCTCCCAGCCATGCTTGACCAAGAGGATATGGACGACTGGTGCGATATCGTCCACTAAGCGACCGATTCCCATCGTGATGGTGTCGATGAAAGTGGCCGAGACTGCCACGTCGCCAAGCGCCGTCAAGAGCCGCTGCATCTTCTCAAGAAGCGACAAGTTGCGAGGCAGATCATTCTTGTGCATCAGCATGTGAATCTCCTCTTCAGGTGACATGCGCTTGGACTTGACCAGCGTTGGTCCATGGAAGCCAAAGTATGGTATCGCACCCAGTAGAAGCTCGCGCGTCTCCGAAATGCCGAGGTACCCGTCGTCGTCATCGTTGCCGCGCGCACGTCGGCGCATGAGAAAGTCCAAGACACCGACGACGTCGACAATGCAGACACGGTGGAGAGAAACGCGGCGGCAAACGACGTCTCAAGCAGCGACGTATCGTCATCAAACGTTTCCGAGTGGTTGCCGTAGGTGAACGTGATGACGCCGCCGGTATGCACGGATGGAAGCAGCACGATGAGCACACCAAACGTAGTCGCGTTGGCCTCGTCGTCATCGGACGGCTGCAAGCGAAAGAGATCGGCGTCGCCGACGTCGTCCACGACCATGTGCGAGAGATCCATGAACGCGCCATTCGATGGCCCCAAGTGCGGAAGACGGACACGGTCGATCTCGCTGAGAATGTGCTCGCGTTCGCTGAGGTATCGGCTTTCAAAGTGGATGTCGGACTCGGAAATGAGCTTGTTGGGGTAGAGCGCGGCGATCTGCGCTGCCTGCGCGGAGCAGAGCGGCCATGCGAGCGGCTCGTCCATGCCCGTGAGGCGGAAGAGCAGCGGCGCCGGATGCGGGTGCGCGCCCTTGGTGACGAACGCGCACGGCTCCTTGAGCAACTTGTACGCGGCTTCATACTCGGCGATCGCCGGGTTGGACATCGCGCCAAAAACCAACTCTGCCACGCGAAACCCACGTGGCCAAGTTTGTTTTTGGCGCGTAACCTGCCGTCGTGGTGTTGGTCAATGGCACGGAGCGTTGCGCAATATCAAAAATATTATTATGTATTGCAATATATTGGTATTTTGACAATATATTGTGCAATATGACGTGGCATTGCCATGATTGATCCTCTGTGCGCTTGTCACTGTCCTTGTGCTCGGATCGCCATTTAGCGAAGTCGATAGGTATTACATACTGTAGTCCACACTACCTGTCGAGACAACATGTTGGACGCTCCACTGGCACTGTACACAGTGCGACGTGGGTTGGCTTAATAAGACAACGGCATTCGTTGTTTGTTACTTGCCTCCAAGGGAATAATTTATTCCCTTGCTTGCCTCTTTCTCGCGGCCAAGTAGCAACCAAGGAAGCCGAGACAAGATTGGTACCGTCGTGCGCCAGAGGGCCGCTTCATGTGGCCCAAGAGGGCTGCTGTGCAGATATCGTCTGGCGGTACCACCATCCCCACCATTCAATATCAATCAATAGATTTGTATGGTACACTCCGTGAGGGGTGCACGGAACCATTTCCATCGAACCGAGTTGGGAAAAGGATTCCGCCCGAGAAGGATACGACCAGGGGTACCTGTTATGTACCCCTGGATACAACAACGTAAAATCAAGGGAGTGTATAAAAGAAGACCTCCTACGCCCGACGCATGCACTTGGCAGGGTGTGTCTTCGATTCGTCTGTTGTATCTTCCTGCTCGTACCCTCCTTGGCATCTCAAGATCTCGACGCATTCAGCCGCGCGAAGGTAGTCCTGCATCGTGTCTTGGTGCGCACGCCACTCGACCTCGGAGACTTGACCGGGCTGGCGCACCTTCTCAAGGCGATGATCCGTGGCACTCTTTTCGATGCGAAGCCGCGCGATGTCTGCGGTGACGACGCGTACGAGATGGGGGCAGACGCCGCGGCTGCACAGCGTCACCGACGCTTCGTCCGCTTGCGCCAAGAACCAATGCGCTTCGTTGCACTGGTTGCAATGGGCCGGGTCGAGATCGGGTGGCGATGGCGTTGCAAAGTTGACAATATGGGGCAGCACTGGCACCGCGGCGAATCGATCAATGATGGTCGTCACAATCAGACGAGAGACGCAGCTGGTGCGGTCAAGGCGCGGCACCATCGGCAACAGTCGGTCACGAAGCACGTCGAGCGTCGTTGGGAGCAATTGCAGCCATCGGGAAGAGTATTTTTCAAAACACCGAGGCTCTATCCCAAAACACATAAACATTTTCCAAAACACATAAATGCTAGGAAATGCTAGGATGTGATTGGCCGTCACCTCTAGTTTAACCGGACAGTGGATTATGATTACGCATCAAAAAGGACCCGATGCCATCCCCGCAGCGCGGGGATGCTTATACCTCCGGGGGAAAGGTGGTGTTGGTAGCAGGGATTGGTGTGGTTATCCGTGGGGGTGTTGGGGTGAGAGGGAGAGAGGCAGGGTATTAAGGCTGGTGAGCAATAGGGTTTTTTTGGGTAGAGAGGGATATGTGCTTAGGAAAACATTTATGTGTTTTGGGAGAAAGTCTCGGTGCTCAGAACGGGACTCCCATCGGGAAGCAAACGCAAGCGCCGTGTCGGGCGCAAAGCGAAGCAAGAGATCCACGGCGCTGACAACGATGTCGGCGCCAAACGTGTACGTTGCTTCCATGTACCGACCGGTGTACGTTTGACGGTTCAACGGCTCGGGCCACTTGGACCACTCGTCGACGAGCGTGTCTACCGAGCTGTCAATGTACGCAGTGACGAGCTGGCCCACGATCGCATCGTCCGGCAGCTGCGAGGCGATCGAGGCGACAATCGGGAGCAGTCGAAGCCCATAAATGTCGACCAAAATGTCAAAGAGTGCTGCGTCAAGACGCTGCGAGAGACTCGCCAAGACGAGCACCGCGGCGGCAATGTCGGCTTGTTGGTGCGCCATTCGAATCTTGAGGCGCGGCGTCATGGGTGCTTGCATGGCTGCGAGGACGTTGTCAATCATGGCCGGTGGAAGTGGCAACTCCGGTTGGCAGCGCACGGCCGACGCCAGCCCGACACCAAGGTCCTTGAGCGGGTGCCACACGGCCGAGGAGCAGAACAAGCTGGCGAGAGATGGGTAGGCAAAGAGGAAGGCGTCGACAGCACTGACGAGGATCGGCGGCAGGCGTCGACTTGTATAGTTGGCATCTTGGAGCTCCGGCGCCGTCGTTTTCACGTAGTGCTCGAGCAAGCAGAGACCCTTGACAAATGCAGGGCCACGGAGCAGCAAGTCTTTTCTCTTCGAAAAGAGACCAGGCGTCTTCAACACCACATCGAAGCAGCGCTTGAAGAGCTCGGCTTCAAACGGTTGACACAGTGGCGGACATACAGGCGACTCGGTGTCAAGGCCGGCCAAGCTCGTGAGCAGCTGTATCACTTCCTTGGGTCTGACTTTCGCCCAGCGCTCAACAAACACGAGCATCGACGACTGCAGCGGCAACCAGCCATGCTTGGCCAAGAGGCCGTGAATGAATTGCGTTTCACTGGTCCATAAAAGCTCCGCTCGGATCGCGATCACATGTAGGAGAGCGGCCGAGAGCGCCACGTCATCGAGCGCCATCACGATCTGGTGCATCGTCGCGAGGGACGCCTTTGGCCGCAAGAGTTGCTGCCCTTGATCCGCACTGCGTCACCGACGCCAAAGCATGATATCGCACCGAGCACGAGCTCGCGCGTGTCAAAGATGCCGATGTGCCCGTCGTCGTTGTCGTTGCCACGCTCCAGTCGAAGTCCACGACGCCATCAATGTCGACCATGCTCACTCGGTGGCGCTTGGGCCAAAAGACGAGAGACAAGTGCGAAGCTGCGTTGGAGTTCGGGAGCGGCCTGTGCAGAAAGCCTTGGATCGACCTTCCAATCAAATCGCGCACGACAGCGTCCGGGATGCTGCATTTGGGGTGCGGCAGCAACCTCGTGACGCGCTTGCGTGTGTCGATCGTCGCAAGCCCGACGTCACCGTTGCCGGCAGCGAGAAGCACCTTCACAAACGCCATCTCCCAGACTGTGAGCGCTGCAAAATTGAGCCGCGACTTTTCCAGCTCCAGTCCGAGTCGCTGGACCTCTTGAGTCGTCGATTGCCCTGCGGCTTGAAAGGCTGCGATCGCCGCGTCCTGCACATTCGGCTCCATGCGCATTGGCGTTTTCACGTTGCCGTAGTACAAGCCGTAGACAAGTGCGACGCGGCGCCCGGACGTGATGGGTGCCGGCGTGATCGTCGCTGAGAGAAAGGCAGCGGCGAACGATGTCTCGAGAAGCGACGTGTCGTCATCAAACGTTTCCGACTGGTTGCCGTGCGTGAACGTGATGACGCCGCCCGTGTGCACAGATGGAAGCAGCATGATGAGCACACCAAACGTAGTCGCGTTGACTACGTCATCGTTTGAAGGCTGCAAGCGGAAGAGGTCGGCGTCGCCGACGTCGTCCACAACCATGTGCGAGAGATCCATGGACGTGTCATGCGATGGCCCCACGTGCGGAAGACAGGCGTCGCTGACTTTGTCAAGCATGCGGTTATAGTTGTCGGCGTATCGCTCATTGAGGAGGATGTTGGCCGCAGAGATGAGCTTGTTGGGGTAGAGCGCAGCGATCTGCGCTGCCTGCGCGTTGCTGAGCGGCCACGAGACCGGCTCGTCCACGCCCGTGAGTCGGAAGAGCACCGGTGGCAGGTGCGGCAGTTAGCTCGTCGAACGCGCTCGGCTCTTGAAGCAGACGTATCGTATGCGGCTTCGTACGCGGCAATCGCAGGGTTCGACATCGCGCCAAAGTGCGTCCGCTAAGCTAATCCGTTTACGGATATAAATATATACGATGCACGCCTACCGGTATACAGTAATGGGTGCAAAACCTCCGCATACAAATTTATATAGAGCATACTTTTATTGAAATAAGCGCGTGGATCGACGGTTTGGCACAAGCCGAAGCGATGTACAACCAAGCGTCAAATGCGTCTCTGATGCAATGACCAGCGATGCAGGCGCTGCGATGCCATCGCTTGATATGGTTGCGATTGCTGCACGTGGCATTGCGATAGACTCCACCGAGTCAATACTTGCGTTCTTCTTCGCGTTGCTCCAATCTTTGCCTGCAATGATTCAACAAGAAACCGTAGAAAGAGCGACAAGGCAGTCGTAACACAGCTTGGGTACAGTTGGGCTGCAGTTCGTCCCAACGTCCGGCCCATTTATGGCTTGGTATTATAGTGCTGTGTCGGCCCTACATCTAATAGCGTGTGACAATACTGCCAGCCACGTGAAGTACAGTACTAGGAAGGCCCACTGGGTGGCGCCAACCAACTCTTGCACATAGAAGGCTCTCGTCACTCGATTGGGTGCTGCATACGTGTGGGAAGGGGCGCGCTGTCTGGGTCTGGTTGCATATCTGGTCTGTGTGAAGTCTCCTCGTACCAGAAGCCCGGCGTTAGCACGCTTTCGACGAGAAGCGTGGACCAGATTCCAAAAGGCAATCTCGCGTTCCTGTCACAGAGGTTGAAGTTGACGCTTCGGCCTTTGTCCGGATAAACCTCTTGAAATGCATGTTGAGGGTGGTCAACGTGGCGCTATTAAAATACCATCTGGTTTGTAAGCCATAAACGAAAGCTTCTTGATTTTAACAGCATCCGAATATCAGGTTTGAAAGGCCGCGAGATTGCTCTCCAGCCGGCAATGGCAAGTGCTGCAATCGCCTCGTCGAGCACCGCCACAGCGAACGTCCATGGGCGGGGAATCCATGCTTGCTGTGTCCATCTCGCCATCACCGCCGCTAAAGAAGGTTCATTTCGACGTCGACAGTACGTAGGCGAGGCTCCTCCATACGTGCTCATCTTTCCTCTAGTCGAAGCCGAGCTCTTCCAGCCGACGCATACCGTATGCACGCCCAAGCTGCGCACGAACGGGCTCAAGTACCGCGCGCCAGGCGCCCGCATGGACGTGAGCGAGACGCTGGCGCCGCCGAGCAGCGTGGCGAAGCCCAACTACGACGACTCGCTGCGGCGCGTCGCGGTCGTCTTGTACCAGCACATTCGCCGCTGCGAGAAGCGCTTGCGCGAGACCGCGCCGCTGCTCATGTCGACCATCCAGAGCGCAACGATCGCCGAGACACCGGTTGCCGAGGCCAGCCAGCACCACGCGTTGCGCACCGAGTCGTTTGATGCGTCGACGGTCCACCCGACGAGCGGGCACCTCCCGGGCCTGCACCTCTCGCTCGACAAGGTGTTTGACGAAGAGCACTTTGTGTCGCCGACGTACAAGTATACCTTTGTCCGGCTCCCGACGCTGCACCCGCTCTCGTACTACCGCATGGACAAGGTCAACTGCAAGACGCACATTCCAAGCGTCGAAGAGATCTTCCGCTTCTGCAAGAACCTCTTCAACCGCGCGCAGCTCAGCGCCGAGTGCACGATCGTGTGCCTCATTTACATTGAGCGGCTCATGGAGCGCGCCAACATCCCGCTGCTCGGGTCGAGCTGGAAGCCGATCGTGCTCTGCGGCCTTTTGCTCGCATCCAAAGTGTGGCAAGATCTCTCGTCGTGGAACGTCGAGATCTCCAACATTTACCCGCAGTTCCCGCTGCACTGCATCAACCGCCTCGAGCGCCTCTTCCTGCACTACATCCAGTGGGACCTCTACATCTCGGGCTCGGTCTACGCCAAGTACTACTTTGCGCTTCGGAGCTTGACGGAAAAAAAGACTTTCGACGCCGGTACAACTACACGATCAAGATTGACCCGCCCAACTCCAAGCGCCTCGAAGAACGGTCGGCCGCCGTCAAGAACGAGCTCTATTCCCGTAGCTTGTAACCTTGTTTTTTGTGTCGTTCTCTCGTCTGTCCAACGAAAGCGACCGGATTCGTGCCCGTCCTGGTTCATCCATCGTCCGCATCGCGCACGACGTCGAACTTGACAACGAAATGTCGCATTGCATTGTGACATATCACGTAGTATTCGGAGAGAAACAAACGGTGATGGCATGGCGACGCAAACCTAACGCGTATCTATCGATACTACGTAGCCAGTGGACGATTCAAATCGGAATCTTGTCGCCGTTGAGCTTGTAGTCCCAGCGCCGGCGGATGAGCTCGTGGAGCGACGTTTTCCCGAGCGTCGCCGCGATGCCGCCTTCGTTCACGTAGCTCACGAGCGAGTCGCGAGGCAAGGCGTAGAGGTTCGCGAGTCCGTGGAGAAAATCAAAGTTGGCGTCCACGGACGGGTTGCGGTGCGGCCGAAACACTTGGCGGTAGGCGCTTATGTCCCTAACATCCAATCGTTTTTCGAAACTATCAAGTTGATACTAGACGGTCTACGTGAGGAGGACGCATGCGCCGTCTGGATCAAACTTGAACCGCTTCATGTGCTGGATAAGCGTGTCCTTGAAGATGGCTGTGAGGCCCGTGATAAATTGCACGCGGTTCGTGAGCTCCTAATTGCTGATATGGTTGAAACATTGAAAGATGGGAAATATAGACACACGAGCGCGTCGGCAGCCACCGTCAGGAGCGGTGAGAGGTACGCCACGACCTGCTTGCACGCCTTGGTCGTTGACAAGGACATGGCTCCCGTCTTGCTGAGAAAGTCCGACTTGTCTTGCGCCGCACTGAGGGACGTAGGATGCAGGACATGCGCATGTGCTCTTACGCACCTCAAGATGGCGACGAGGCTCTTCTCGATGGCCAAAAATGTCTTTTGCAAGCCAAAGGCCACGTGGCCTTCGAGTGTTTCGAGCGTCGTGCGTTTGGCTTCCACGCAGACCCTATCCTCGCACGTAAATCCAAAAAGCAAGTCGTTGATCTCGCCAACGCACGTTTGAACGGTCGGGGCACTCGTCAGCGCTGGCGCAATGCTCGCGTGGTACTGACGGTCAAACGTTGACACGTGGCCAATCAAATGCTACGCGGGTCCTTCGTGCCTACGATCATCATACGCGTCGACAAGTACCTTGAGAATGACGAAGAAGCGCGTTGCCGACTCCATGCAGAGCAGTGGTTCTTGTACGAGCTCGTGCGCGAGATTGCACATTTTCTACTCGAATGTTTCCGCATTTTCAGTATTTTTCAGTAATTTTCATCATTTCGGCATTTTCGAGACGTACCGAGAGATATGCATCGCCGATTGTGGCGCAGTAGAGACCGAATGCTTTGACGTAAAAGTCCACGAGGAGGTCGCTCTTGTGCAAGACAATGTCGCAGCGGGCCGTCGCCGCCTACGCCAAATGCATGACACATAACCCTAACCCTCTTCCGACTCGAACCGCGAGCGCTGCGGCAAAGCGCGCGGGCACCGATACATCTTGCGCAATCGGAAGCAGCGACTCGTAAAACAGCACATCTTGCTTCTCGGCCTTGGTCTTGTCCGCTTTGGCCGCCGAGGACGGACTCGACGGCGGCGTGTCACTGGTCGATGCCTTGAGCTTGTTCTTATTGTGCTTGCCGAAGGGCACGACGGGAAACTGCACGCTGTGCAACGCTGTCGCAAATGCCGTCTCGAGGAGCTCGAGCTCGATCGAAATGTACTTGGCGCGGTGGGCGCCAAAAAGCGTCTGCAGCTGGGCCTCGAGGAAAGCGTCCATGCGCGGGCGTTGGCTGACGTCATCGATGAGCGCGGCAATCGCGTCTGTGAGCGTCTCCGTCTTCTCAAACGTCCACGCCAGCGTCTCGACGTAGGCTTGGGCGGGCGTCGTCGTCAAGAGGCGCTCCAAATGCGACAAAATGCCGAAGGCAGGGTCGTGGTACAGCCGCGCCACGAGGGTTTCCCGGACGTACGCGACGACGCTATTTGGAAAGATGCGTGGCACGACTGCGAATTGCTGCTTGCAGATCGCCCGCAGCTTGGTGCAGAGTGCGTCCATGTCCTGTGCCGGGTCCACTGAGTCGAGCGACAGCTGGTTCCTACATCAACGCGCCTATTGACCAAGCGTGATACGACGGTCGACGTCGGTACTTGGTGAGTCGCTCCTTGATGATGTTCCAGACGTAGCGGTCGGCAACCTTGTCCTTGCCATTGTACGCAAGAAGCGACTGGACGTTGAGCTGCATCGTCTCGAAATCCTGCGAGTTGCCAACGCCGCGAAGCTCCTGCTCTTGCGCGTCACTAAAACCGTTAAGGAGGTCCGTCTCGATGCTTTGTGTGAGCCGGTCGATCTCGGCGACGGCGCCTTGGGTTGCGGCCGACGGCGTGAGCTCCTCAGCAAACTCTTGCAGCTTCTTGAGCACACGGCACGCCTACGCCAAAGTGTATGAGGCACCAAGGATACGATCGCGCGGGCGCACGTCGTGTATCTGGGTCGGGTCACGAAGGGTATTGTAGAGCTTGTTGGTCGTCTTCTTGGAGCTCGGCGGCGCATTGAGCAGCTGAATGACTTCGAGGAGTTCGTTCGTCTCGAGGGCGCGGGACTTTTCCTTGTCGATGATGGCGAGCCGATCGCCTAGCGCGTGGGATCGATATGCATATATACAGCATTATTGAGCGCTAGGATGTACCAATGACGACGGCCGACGAGCTTACTTTGGTGAACCGATCTTCGAGCTCGTCCATCTCGCCACACACTGTCTACGCCAGCATCCGTACGTAGATATCGCCCACGTGACGCAATGGAGGGCGGTACATGCAGCAGCCGCTCCGGCTCGCGCAGGTTGTCGTGGTACTTGGCCGCGGCCACGGCGTTCTGCTTGGTGAGCTCCGCAATCCGTGCGTTGATGACGTGGCGCTGCGATGCGAGCTTGTCGATCGTCGCTTGAAAGACCGCGTCCAAGCTGTGGAGGTCGCCGGTCGTCGCGCAGAGCTCGTCGAGCAGGACGTCGCACGAGTACTCGTCGGCGGCGCCGGCGCCGAGGAGCTTGGCGAGCTCGGCGCTGGTCATCTCGCCGCGTGGCACGATCTTTCCGGATAAAAATATCGAAGCCGCCAAGAGACACAAAATATCGAACAACCCGTGTCCCATTTCGTGGACCGAGTACGCAGAGCGATGGCGCGGGTAGGCGGCTGGTTACTAGCACCCTGACCACTCTAGAGCCATGATGCTGCTCGCTGAATCGTTGGTGTCGTGCCTACGTACTGGCTGCTCGTCGAACGAGGGCCAGTGCGCTCTTCTCTCCAGAACTCGATCCACATCAAGACCCAATAGCGACCGATGGTGGTGGTTCGTTGCGGGCCGAGAAGAGGCAGCGCTACGCACGCTACTCATGGACGGGCGCGCAGATTACTGCATTGCTCAACTGGTTTCCCGGACCATGGACGCCTGGCCACAGCTACTAAACAGCTATGCAGTCGCCGATCATCCTGGTCGGTCCTCTGACCAGTCGCCATGAGCTACTCTCTCCTCCATCGGCGCTGGCGGCAATCGACGGTCATGCTCGGGCGATGAAAGATACTGAAAGAAGAGCTCGTCGACCAGACGCTTGGCTTCAACTTTTGGCCAACGTCCTAATTAGGCACATGCCGATGATTGGACGCTAGCATTCGGCATCGAGTTGCCGCGTCTCTGGGTCGCATTTTGGTGGCGGGATTGTATCGAGTGGATGGATGGATGCGTTGGCCTCGTCGCTGGTGTCGCAAGCGTCGGTTGCGACGGTGGATGACACGTCGTATGACATGGCTTTACTCTTCCGCAGTCGACTACAGTATATACCGTACTACACTAGTGACGGCGATTCTCCGATGAGCTTCAACGCGATCCGAGGGCTTTAAAATCGCTCGTGTGCAACCGTGTGGCCCGTCCGTTCGCATCTAATTCCAGCGCCGAGAAGGTTCGATGACGAGCCCGCTCTCAGCGTCCAAAGCCATATTTGGAAGCGCAATGAAGATAGCCAGCGTCATCTCGACATAGATCGTGCACGTTGGTGATGCCCTCTTAAACGTGGCATGTGCCGCAAAAGCCGAATTTCGGCAAGGTGTCTGGAATTTCCGGCCTCGTGATTGGTCCTTCGATAAAATTACAAACCGCGAGCACTGAAACCTCGGGCAAAGTACAGTACAAGTCGGTGGTTTCTCCAGTGTACTAGATCCGCCGCCAAGGATCTCCCGACGACGACGACGACAACGACGACGACCTCGACACCTCCAGCTACTTGGCTCCCGCTCGCGTCCTCGGCCCGCCCGTCTTCGTGGCCATCTTCCATCTTTGACATGAGCGCCAGCAAGAACCACCGGTCGTCCGCCGCCATGCGTGGCATCGACGCGCCGCCCCGATCGGCCACGTGCCACCAGCGCGTCGTTGTGCTAGGCGGCGGCATCATCGGCCTCACCACGTGCTACTACCTCGCCAAGCGCGGCCACGAAGTCGTGTGCATCGAAAAGGAAAGCCAAGTCGGCATGCTCGCGTCCTTCAAGAACGGCACGTTCTTCGACTCGACGCTGTACAGCAGCTGGGCCGACTTCTCTGTGCTCTATCGCAAGCAGACCCACGCCTCGTCGTCGCCCAAGTCGAAGCAAAAGGCCTTTCGCATCGAGGCCGCAGCGTGGATGGACCCGGCGTTCTGGTCGTGGGGTCTCAAGTTCATGACGAGCGCGACGAGCCGCCGGGCCAAAGACAATGGCCGCAAGATCCGCGACCTCGGCTTTTACAGTCAGCGCAAGCTCGACGAGCTCATCCGCATGCACCCCGAGATCGAAGAAGCCATGGAACAGACCGCCGAAGGCACGCTCGAAGTCTTCGAATCGACCGCCGAGCGCGACGAGGTGATGCACTCGGACCGCATTTACCACTGCATGGAGTACCGCCTCCCGCTGCAGCCGCTCGACGCCAAGGACGCGGCTAGTGTCGAGCCAGCGCTCGCCGCCTCCGTGCTTGCGCCAGGCGCCATCTACTCGGCCACCGGCACCAACGGTGCATCAGTTGTCGCTGCCCGTCCTTTCGACTCATTGCGATCATGTAGGCGATGTGCACAAGACGTGTCTGGCCATGTGGCAGCTCTGCCGGCAGCACGGCGTCATGTTTCGCTTTAACACGGACATCACCGACATTCTCATCGTCGACAACCGCGTCGTCGCTGTTCAAGCCCACGATGGCGACCTCATTGAAGGTGACTCGTTCGTGCTTGCCTTGGGCAACCACACACCGGCGGTCGCCAAGCTCGCCGGCGTCAAGCTGCCCATGTACCCCGTCAAGGTGTCGTACTTTTCATATCTCGTCGGTCGACCTAATTTCGACGCGGGGTAGGGTTATGTGCTCAGTGTCCCGCGCAACGAAGCTTTCCCGCCGCTCACGTGCAATGTGTACGCCGGTGGGAACGCACTCGTGTCGCCCATGGCCGACGGCTCGCTGCGGATATCGGGCGGCGCCGACTTTGCCGGTTTCAACTACAAGAGCGATCCGAAGCGGGTCAAGTGGCTCTTGAAGCAGGCCAAGCGCCTCTTCCCCGAGACGTACCTCGACGAGTCCAAGCTCGAGTCGCACGCGTGTCTGCGACCAGTGAGCGCCGACGACGTCCCGTTCATCGGCCAGACGCTGGTCGACAACCTCTTCGTCAACACGGGCCACGGCTCGAAGGGCTGGACGCTCTCGTTCGGGTCCGGCGCGCTCCTCGCCGACCAAATCAGCGGGCGAACACCCGAGATCAACATTGAAAAGTACTCGCCGCTGCGCTTCGGCCTCTTTAGTTAGACACGAAACATGCCCACCATATCGGGTCGATGGAAGACCCGCACCATCCCTTTTCCACTCTTTTTAGGCCACGATTGCGTCCTTAGTTTAAGCTCTAATATGTATTTCCTCGCGCAATATTGGGTCCGCGACACGTACCGTGTCCAACGCGTCCGTCAGCCTCGGTAGAATCAAAGCAGAGCTACTACTACATGTACGCATCGTCGTCGCCCTTTTCGGTCCAGTCAACGCATGATACCGGTACTACCAACTCAGTGCGACCGCGGTGACAAGTGGTCCACGCTTCGATCCCACGCTCCGACACTCCCTAAAACCTTGGGTGCCCGACAGAAAAAGAGAGTACAAGGTGTGGCGTCAGGAAGATGCAGTGATGCGAGGAAGCAACGTACGGCCAGGAGAACCCGCTGATGCGATGCTACATATACCAATGCCCGTGCACCCGTGACAAGGTCCGGCCCGCGCTTCGGTTGTCCGACACGGCGCTCTTCCTTGAGGCTGACATGTCCCGACCCGAGACACGTGTGCGGGCGGGCGTTCCTGTGGTCGCGGGAAAATTTCCAAGCGCCATGTTGTACTAATCCTCTAGTCGATCTTAGCAGTCCACTCTCTCCAAGTGTCGCCGACGGCAACTTCAAGCGAGCGGCGTAACATGCATTACGTGCGATGGCGGGCGAAATTGGTGGTCGCCGCGAAGAGGCCAGTGCCAAGGCGCAATATGCGTGCTTGATGGGCGTCCCACTGGTGCGTGTGGACATGTCGTGTTACCAACGACATGGGTCTGGACACGCTCTCAAGATCTCGGTACTTGATTGTTGTTGCTGTTGTGGCGACGGTCGTTTGATGGCATACTATTCTACTACGACAAGAAGACGATGGTGGTGTGTCAACTAAATAAGAGAATAAATTTTCATAGGGCGTCTATCTAAAACTAGGGCTGGGTTTGCTGCGTGGCAAAGAGGCCAAACCGCAGCGGCGAGTACTTTTCAATGTTGATCTCGGGCGCGCGGCCGCTGATCTGGTCGGCGAGGAGCGCGCCGGCGCCGAAGGCAAGCGTCCAGCCTTTCGAGCCATGGCCGGCGTTGATAAATAGGTTTTCGACCAGCGTCTGGCCGATCAACGGCACTTCGTCGGCGCTGACCGGGCGCAGACACACCTGCGTCGTCATCTTGGCCTCGTCGAGGTACCCGTCCGGAAAGCACTTTTTGGCGTGCGCCAGCAAGGACGCAATGCGCTTCGCGTCCTTCTTGTAGTTGAAGCCCGTGATGTCGGCGCCGCCCGAGATGCGAACCATGTCGTCCCGCTCGGGCGAGATGAGCGCTTGGCCGCCCGCGTAGACGTTGCATTTCAGCGGCGTCGCATTTGCCGTCGTCGGCACGCGCAGCACGTAGCCCTTGATCGGGTACATGGGCAGCTTGACGCCGGCGAGCTTGGCGACCGCCGACGTGTGGTTTCCGAGCGCCAGCACGAACGAGTCGCCTTCGATGAGGTCGCCGTTGCGGACTTGGACGGCGACGACGCGGTCGTCGACGACGAGGACGTCCTCGATCTCCGTGTTGCAGCGGAACATGACGCCGTGCCGCTTGCAGAGCTGCGCGAGCGCGAGGCACGTCTTGTGGACGTCGCCGTTGGTGCCAATCGGCGAGAACATGGCGCCGAGCCGGATCGCGTCCGGGCGCAGCGCCGGCTCGATCTCGAGGCCCTCGGTCTTGTCGACGGGCGTCAGCGGGTACCGGTACTCCATGCTGTGCTTGATGCGGTCCGAGTCCATAATCTCGTCCGCAGTGCTCGCCGACGCAAAGAGCTCGAGCGTGCCTTCGGCGACCGAGTCGAGCTCGTCCTCGAGCTCGGGAAACATGCGGAAGAGCTCTTGCAGCTTGCGCTGGCTGTAGAAGTCGAGGTCGCGCGTCTTGCGCATGTTGTCCTTGGCCTTCTTGCTCGACATGTTGAGCATAAACTTGACGCCCCAGGACCAGAAGGACGGGTCGAGCCACGCGCGCGGGTGGACGCGGAACGGCTTGTGCTTGGCGTGGTGCTTCTGGTACAAGAGCGACATGTCGGCCCAGCTCGAGTAGAGCGTCGCGTCAAAGTACGTGCCGTCGTGGGCCGCCGACGCGGTGCAGCCGATGCTGGCCTCGCGCTCGATGCAGACGACCTCGTGGCCCTTGCGCGCGAGGTAGTAGCACGTGGCGAGGCCGACGATGCCGCCGCCGCACACGACGACGCGGTGCGGCTGGGGCAGGACGCGCGGCGCGTCAAAGCCTCTTGCGACCGCAGACCCGCGGTGGGTGCGACCTTTCATCGGCGGCCGAATTCGAGGAATGGCGTCCATAGCACTATGTAGTATGCAGTAGGAGTCGTACACGAGAAGCCAGGCAGCACGCGAATTGAGGCCGTCGTCGTACAGTGTACTGGCCTCTCTGGCGGCCACCACAGGTTCAAAGGTGCACTCGATGTGACCAACGTCCTCACTTACTTTGCACTTTCTATCGAACATCACTACACTGTACTTCGACGCTTGTCGCAGGTGCGCCTTCGAACTTCGCTCGAAGGAAACCGGGCGCGAAGTCGAGATCGAAGTTCGAAGGCACCTATGACCACTGGCACCACGCGTGCGGTCGGAGGAACGAAGCGGGTCGTGATGGATGATTGTTTTAGAAAATAATCCCGACTCCAGCTTTCTGTATGAAAACGACACTGGAGAACAGTGGTCTTTCGGGCAAGGAGCTCGTAGTGGACACGCTGCGTGGGCCGATGATGTCGGAAGCTTCGCGATCGTCAGAGTTGGACGTTCTTGGTGCCACGACTTCAAGGCCCAAAGAGGACGATATATGGGTGTCTGTAAGGACAGACCCATTGTAGATGGCACAGCGGCAAGAGGATGAGCCATAGCGCCGCACTGATTGATGTATGTGGGCGCCCGATCCTCTCTTCGCTCGCCACTTGCGACGATGGAACTCACTAGCGTCATCCTCGCTGCGACGCTGCTTTCAGAACCATCACTGACGATCATTGTACGTTGAAGTGACCATTCTCCCAGACAACCATGGCTTGGCGCCTTAGG
This sequence comes from Saprolegnia parasitica CBS 223.65, assembly GCF_000151545.1. NCBI lineage: Eukaryota > Oomycota > Saprolegniomycetes > Saprolegniales > Saprolegniaceae > Saprolegnia > Saprolegnia parasitica. The sequence continues at coordinate 256,053 of NW_012156431.1, forward strand.
ACCATCAGCATTTGGAAGGAGGTGCGAATCGTTAGCGTTCAGAGGACAACCACCAAATGATACGATGCAGAGTTCGTGGGCAAGCGTGCACGGCCTCGCCGCGCGAGATCGCCGGCAGGTGCACAACCAGCACAGCCTTCCTTGGCGTCGTTCTTGGATGTGTCGCGATGGACATCAAATTTCATCAGAAGCAGATGCCAGCAAATATATTCTGCCGTCGCAATCCTTCTCTCAATTTGCAGTTTGTCGGGCCGAAACCAGCCCAACGATTCGCTGAAAATCGAGCAACGAGCTTTGCAAAGTGGACAATTGCTTCGAAATACTGGATACGTGTTGGATAGTCCATAATGAAAATTTCTTGCTCAAGCTCACAGTCAAGTCGCATCCGATACCACGCAAAGACACGTCGTGCGCTATGCCTTTGCTCCAGCACACATTGCTGTAGACTAGAAGAAGCTACAAGCTCCAGAGAACCGCCCCGTCACTGCTGCTCGACGTATCAACCGTTGCTTGTGACGCGCCGTTTATGAACGAGAGCTTCTCGTTGACGCGTTTTTGTACAATTTGGCTTGCTTGGATGGCCCGACGGATCTCAGCGCCCGTGTCCTTACGCTTCCCACAACGCGCCTGCAGATGATGCAGTCGTGGGTCATCGAGTCGATAGTGATTGTTACGTGGCGAGCTGTCGCGGCCGACGTCGTTACTCAGGCGGATCCTATATTCACGCTTTGATTGGCTCGTCTCTAGGCAACACGCGTTCTGATTGGACCAACGGAAATATCGATTTGCATTTTATTACTCCCGAAAGCATACACATATCAGTATATTCCTTTGCGAGCGACGAAATGACGCCAAAATGATGGCAAATTGGTCGCCGTTGCGATCTTCTACTGATTGATGTGACCAGTACGGTCCGCTTCTAGCCGTCATCGCCTTATACTTCGTATTCCTCTTTAGCGCTTATCTCAAGGCATGATCTTTAGGGGATGCTTTTGTTTCGGCCTGCGTCGCTTTGATTGGTGGAGATCTGGGATCCAAGCCAATCAGAGAGCAGGAGGCGCTAGCAGTTGCCAATCTTCCCATTCCATGCCCCGCGAGACTTTCTGCGCGCTGGTGTCCCCCGCCACCTTTTGCACGCAACACCATGTCTACGTCGAGCCCAAGGCCATGCGCAACGGGGAACAGTGAGCCATGAAGCCGCAGCGGACAGGCCGCAACGTCGAGTCGGCGCGCTGCAAGCCCACCAACCTCACCACGATATGGCTATCACATTCCGAGGCGACGGAGTATTAACCGGCAACATCTCGTCGACAAGACCGAAGCCAAGTCGGGCGTAGGGACGTACCTCTATACTGACGTCTGCGTGGCTCCTGCGTCGTTGTCAAGGGTACATAAATTCAAATTGAATTTATGTACCCTTGGTCGTTGTCCACTGCAACTGGTCGGAAGAGCTGGGCGGCCAACTCGTCATAAATACAAACTACAAACTCGTTACTGTGTCCGACTCGGACGACCCCTTGCACGGGGTGACGCTGGCGGGGCATGTGCTACATCTGTTCAAGGGCCTTCCGATATCGCCCGATTTCGATGCTTTAAATGCGACCTTGAAGGAGCTCGTGACCCGCTTTCTCACGAGCGAGAGCCATGCGAACATCGACTTGTTGAAGCTGCCACTTGACTGCTCGTCGTGGACGCAGCCACCGGATGCGACTCGCCAGTGGTGCATCTTCAATGACGGCATGACCGTGGGCGAAATGTCTGTGCGCGATATCCTCGACTTTGCCCACGCACAATACCGAGCTGCTGGTGCGTTTCAGCTGCACGTGCCTCTCGCATTAAAGGGCCTTCGAACGCCATCCGACGACGACCTTGTAATCAGTACCACATCTCTCTCTAGTGTGTGTTGTGTCGCGTATCGACGAGCCAATGTGGTAGTCGAGTCCTGGTCGAGCCCCGGGCCAAATTCGCGCAACCCAGGCTCCCAACCTCTTGCTTACTCGCGTCAGCGATACTACCTTGGAGACTCGTAACCTCAATCTGTAGGCTTGGCCGGTGGCGCGGGCCGGCCCTCGAGAGAGTACGCTCGGCTGTGGCCTTCTCCCGTAGGCAACTCCAAATCATCAACTACATACAAGCACAGTATGCTATGTGCACCAAGCCTTCAAATGCCAACTCCATGCACGGGTGGAGACGCGGTCTCCGTTCTCGCGCATGTAGGACAAAGAGGCATGCACTCGTCGTAGCTTTGCCTCGGACGCTCGTACTATTGTCCAACTACTGAGGAATGGCATCCGACGTTGTCGAGCTCACCACGATGGGTGCTGACTGTTTTCGCCATGGCTTCGCAGCTCGTCTATTCTAGTCGAGAGCGCAGCCATCTTGGTCATTCGGCAGCATGGCGGCCTGTCGTGTACTTGGTGTTTGTATGGACGGCGGCCGCTGAGTCATTCGCCCCACCAAGTGGCCGATGACTCATCGGAGACCAGTCTTTTGCCCTTTGGAAACGCCTCTGATTGGCTGATATTCCGGCGCGTAGGGTAGGGTTCTCGCACGGCTTGAAGTAGCAGGTGTCTTTTAATGCAGTATTTTATTGTTTTCGCACTTCTACACTTGGTATTAATATATGCAATTGCCATTTCCATTTAATACATTGTATATTAATGTACGTTGCCACATGGCACTGTCGACCTTGGGCGTCGCCGAAAGCAGTTTGCATCTTGCGCCTTGCCACGCACGTCGCCATGTTCGTCGCCGCCCGCGCCCGTGTCCTCCGCCGCCCCGCTGCCCGCCACTTCTCGTCGGCCTGGGAGAAGCCCTTCCCGTCCATCCTCGTACGCTGCGCATGCCAGGCGACACGCAATCTGACACGCTTTTTCTGTGTAGATTGCCAAGGACAGCGTGTCGGCGCAAGGCTCGTTTGCCGAGGCCCAAGCCACGTACTTGCAGCCCAACATGGCGTCCGTGAAGGAGCTCGACGCGCTCCTCGCGAAGAAGAAGCTCGGGATCGTGGCGCACTTTTACATGGACCCGGAGCTCCAAGGCGTCCTCTCGTCGCTCCAATGGCCGCACACGCTCGTCGCCGACTCGCTTGCGATGGGCGAAGCCGCGGCCGTCATGGCCAAGAACGGCGCCAAGGCCGTCGCGTGCCTCGGCGTCGACTTTATGTCGGAAAGCGTCCGCGCCAACTTGGACTCGAACGGCTTCCACGACATTCCTGTCTACCGTCTCTCCAAGAAGAAGATTGGGTGCAGCTTGGCCGAGTCGGCCGAGAAGGCTGCGTACATGGCGTACCTGACGAAAGCCGCGATGACGCCCAATAGCCTCCACGTCGTCTACATCAACACGTCGCTCAAGAGCAAGGCGTGGGCCCACAACATCATCCCGACCATCACGTGCACCTCGTCCAACGTCGTCCAGACGATTTTGCACGCCGATGCGCAGATCCCGGGCCTCAACATCTGGTACGACGACCTCTCGGTTCTTAGCAATGGCTGAGATGTGCTTTTTGAATACTAGGTATGGCCCTGATACGTACATGGGCGAGAACCTCGAGCAGATGTTCCGCCACTTGGCGACACTGCCCGATGACAAGATCCGCCAGATCCACCCCAAGCACACGAGCAAGACGTATGTTGTCTTTGATCGAGAGGCTTGACGCCTCATGCTGCTTTGTACTACTAGCATTACGTCGCTCCTCAAGCGCTTTGACTACTTCAAGGAAGGCAACTGCGTCGTGCACCACATGTTTGGCGACAAGGTACTCGGACGATTCTTGTCCATTTTTTCTGATGCACGTCGATGCGATTAGGTCACGCAGCGTGTCCGGGAGCAGTACAGCGACGTGTACCAAACGGCACATTTTGAAGTGCCCGGCGAGATGTTTACGCTGGCGATGGAGGCCCAGAACGAGGGCCGCGGCGTCGTCGGGTCGACGTCCAACATTCTCAACTTTATCAAGGCCAAGACGAACGACGCGATCGCAGCCAACTCGGGCGAGAAGCTGCGCTTCATCCTCGGCACGGAGGCGGGCATGATCACGTCCATCGTGCGCGGCGTGCAGCAGACGCTCCAGGCCAGCAAGGGCTCGGCGACGCCGCAAGTGGAAATCATTTTTCCGGTCGCCGCCGATGCGATCGCCAAGGACGACGAGAACAATGTCGTGCCCGGTGTCCAGGGCGGCGAGGGCTGCTCGACCGCCGGCGGCTGTGCGACGTGCCCGTTCATGAAGATGAACGACTTGGACGCGCTCTTTGACGTGGTCGAGGGCGTCGACCTCAGCGCGCCGACCGACCCGCTCGCGGCGTACCACCCGCAGACGTACAGCGAGCGCATCCACGGCAAGACCATCTCGGAGATTGGTGTTGCGCCCATCTTGCACATGCGTTCGTTCATGGAGGTACATCCACGACCTTGATACGTTGATACGGGCGCTGATATTGTGTGTGCGGTAGAACCAGCGCTTGTCGGACGAGCTGGTCGAGGACATTGCGACCCGCGTGCCGGGCGCTGGGTGCCCGGAGGCGCGTGCATAAGTACCCGCTTGCAAATCTATGACTATTTGAAAACTTGATATTATATTGGACGCAACGCGCACGCAAATAGTGTCGAAACGCCGGAAGATCCAACGAGGTGGGAGTTGCGAAACGATTAGCAGCATGGACGGCAAGCCGATCGACGATCCATCGTCCGACGCCGAGACCGCGCCCGTCATGTACGTGGCCGACCGAGCGCATGGCGCTCATCGTGTCTTCTGCGCAGGCCACGGGCGACCAAGGGCCCGCCCAAGATGGCACCGCCCAAGGCCGACGACAGCGTACGCAGCGCCATCGTCTCATGTGTGTAAAGCGTCGATGAGTAGGTGGACGCGGTCAAGAAGCCCAAGAAGAAGGCGCCGCCGCCGCCGTCGGGCGCGCCACCCAAGTCGGCGGCGGCGGCCCTCCGCGCCAAGACGAACGGATCACCGCCGTCGTCGCCGCAGCCCAAAGTCAACGCGTCGGTGCAGAAGATCCGATCGGCAGCGCTCGCCGACAGCAGCAGCAAGGAAGGCGAGGGCGAGAAACCAAAGCCCAAGAAAAAACCTCCTCCGCCATCGTCGGCGCCGCCGCCCGAGCTGGCCGATGCGGATGCCAAGGGCAGCACCAACGAAGAGGCCACGCTCGAGGCCAAGCCCAAGCCTAAGAAGAAGCCGCCGCCACCGTCCAAGGCGCCGCCACCTACGTCGCCGCCGCTGAACGAGGCCAAGGCCGAGACCGAGCCCTCGCTTGAAGTCGAGAAGCCAAAGAAGAAGGTCATCAAGAAGGCGCCACCGCCGCACGTCGACATTTTGGCGTCCTCCTCCTCGTCCGCACCCGTGGACGAGCCAGTCTTTCCAGCCCCAAAGTCGGCACCCGCCGCGGCAGCTCCGCCCAAGCGGCGCACCATCGCCGAGCTGCTCAACGATGGCAACGAGAGCAGCGTCGTGCGCAAGAACACGACAGCGCTCATGGAAGAAATCGCACTGCAGCCAAAACACCAAGACGTGTTTACCCCCATGACGATGGGGCCGACGACGGGCAAGGCAGCGCCCATGAGCTCGTCGAACCGGCGCCACGTCGACGACGAAGAGACGTTGACCGTGACGCGGCATGTGAAGAAGCAGCCCGACGTCGTCTTGGCCAAGCCCATACTCGAAGCGAGCCTTGACGACGACATTGAGGAGATTCCCTTTCTCGACGCCGCGGGAGCCAAGGACGACGACGAGGCGAAGGACCCAGAGATTGTAATGGAGAAGGCGGCACCCCGCAGCACGACCCACAGCAACGACAACGTTGACGAGCCCAGTGGGGACAACAATGCGAGCGGCCGCAGTCATCCCACCCAGCAGCAGCAGCTACCAAAGTCCAAGACGGCGCTGGCCGACGCGCTCTACAGCGAAATGAAGCAGCTCGAATCCATGGGCAAGGAAGACCTCGATCGGCGCGTCCTCGAAAGCAAGCAGGAGGAGGCCCACGACGACGCGAAACAGAGCATGCACGGTGACGACGACGACGAAACCGAACCGTCCGTCGAGGCCAAGCCAAGAAAGCCCCGCAAAACCAAAGCCAAGACCGTCGACGAGTCCAAAAAAGTCTTTGAGGTGCACACTTTGTATGTGCGTCGATTCGTCGTCATCCACCGGGTTGCTGCTAGTATTTCAACCCCAAGCGCGTGCCGTATGTCCCCAACCACTTGCTGGACTTTGTGACGCGGCCGCTTGAAGCCGGGCGCGGCCATGTGCTCAAGTGCTTTATTGAGCGGAATCGCGTGGGCCAAAATCGCGTACGTCGTCTTCTTGCACCTAATATTGGAGAGCGATTCGGGATGTGAAGACTTTGATTGGGTAGCTCTCGCCCGTGTACACGCTCTTGGTCGAAGTCAACAGCTCGAGCGGCCGGCCCATCTTGTACTGTCGGCAAAAAGCGACGAGCCAATTCTCGTCGCACTTTGTGTTTAGCCTCAACAAGTGGCCGTCGCCTTCTTGATAGATTGATAGTAAAGGTGTTGCTGTGGTAGGGAAGACCTCTTTTTGTCGCGCGCGATGCGCAGCAAGCAGTTTCTCGGGAAGCTTCGGTCGGACACGCGCAAGATGGAGTACGCGCTCTTTGACCAAGGCGACAACCCGGAGGACATTGACTCGGACTGCGAGATTGACGACGAGATTCGCCAGCATATTCGGGCGCAATTGTGCATCATTCGCTACCACAACATGAAAAAGGTCGTGGTCGTAGCAAATGCATGGTACTGAATCGTTTATTGTAGGACCATCCGCGCAAGATGGAGGTCATCATTCCGTCCATCAACGAGACCGGCACGGGGTACCTGGATTGGCGCCCCATCACGCGCGACCAAGCAATGGAAACGCTCTTTAGCGAGATTTCCGAAAAGGCACGTCGCCATGTATCAAGTTGATACGAAAAAGAAAAAATAGGGCGGCGAGAACGTGGTCGAGGCCGACAAGTTTATCTGCATGCACAAGCGCGAGACGCAGTACGACCCGCTCTCGTCGTGCATTGTCGACTTTCGCAGCCGGGCGACGTGCGTCTCGGTCAAGAACTTTCAAATGGTGCACTCGCAGCCGCTCGACCAAGACCGGTACCGCGACGCGTACATTGCCGCGCACCCGGGGTACCACTACGACGACGAAGGCACGGTGAGCGTGCCCCAAGAGCACGTGCTCCTGCAGATGGGCCGCGTCGGCCAAAACTGCTTCAACATGGACTTCCAATACCCGCTCTCGATGCTCCAAGCGTTTGCGATCTGCATTTCCCGCTTTGATTCCAAGCAGAAATAAGACAATGGAGCCTCGTTCTCGTTTGCACTCTTAATTGTCGTTCTCGTCGTTCTCGGCTGTCTTGGCGCGACCGGAGAGCTCGTGCATGAGGTACTTCATGTCGTTGACGATCGTGGTTTGCTCGGCCGGCGTCGCGAGAAGGTACATGTCTTGCATCATTTCAGCCTGCGCGGCTTCCTTCAGTCCCGACAATACCCGCAGCCACGTGTATTACCTTCTTGGCCAGGTCCAGACGCGCAAAGTACGCTGTCCACGGCGCTACCGATAGCCGTGGTGGGTTGCGCCTTCGACTTTATGGCTGCGTACCGGGAATCAAGAGCTCTTCGTAGTTGCCGGCCGGGATCGGTTCCATGTCGTCGGACGCGTACTTGGAGATGCGGCTGGCTACGAAGAAGAGACAACATGTCCTTCTTGCGTTAAAATGACAAAGGTAAGACGTACGGGCACTGCCCCCCGCGAGGAGCTCGAGGAACCGCATAAAGAACGCGAACCGCTCCGGCTTGCTCGACTGGTTCCAAAAGGCCACGAGCAGACCCAGGCGCATCTTGGTATCTACAAACCACGATGTCTTCTGTCGTATGTCGTCCAATCTGTACCCGACAAGTGCGTGTACACTTGCTTCCACTCGTCCCGCGTCCGGATCGTTTTCTAGCAGGCCGTAAGACTCGAGAGGTGGATGCAGTCGGCTCGACCTCGCGGTCGATCTTGTCGGCGAGCTTTTTGGTCGACGCGATCTTGGCCTGCACCTCGCGCGTCTTGCTGCCGAGCGTAGCGGCGTGTTCGTACGCAGTTTGCGCGCGGCGAAGGTGGCCCAAGGCCTCGAGGGCCTGGCCTTGCCGAAAATACCCCTACCCCCATCTCTGTAACCCTAATCCACGGTGGTGGGTACCTTGGCCCACTGCGGGTCGAGTGCGATCGCCGCTTCGGCGTCGCGCAGCGCGTCGTCAAACTTTTGAAGGTGGAAGCGGGCGGCCGATCGGTTGCCGAAGAGCGCCTACGTGTCTCGTTCAATCGTGCGACAGAGAGGCGAATTCGTACATGTTGCCGCGGGTCTTGTAGAATCGCTTTTGCATACAAGGCCTCGGCTTCGTCGTACCGCTTGGCCTCGAACGCGTCGTTGCCTTGGGCGCGGAGGTCTGTGCTCGACATGGTCTTTGTTAAAATGATGGTACGCTAGGCGCGATGTCAATGCTTCGATTTTCGAATCCACCGGCTCAACCGACTCCAACTGCAGTCGAATGCTTCATCCATGCGAGTAATACGAGCGCCAACGACCCACTACTACGGAGCGACGTCGGCTCGATGGATATACGACCCAATGCCATTTGAGCGTTTTCGCCGCCCTGTCCAGCACATTTGGCGAAACATCCAAGTACGCTCGGCGTCGTCGAAGGCCATGGTGCTACACCTAGAAGAGATACTCTTTGTACGTCCATGCTGCGCAGTACTAGACACTAGTGCTGGTAGTTGGAGTCAACGTTCTGGGTTGCAGAGCTAGTGTGAAAGAAACCAAAGTTGCGTGTGATTAGCTGATCGACCGAATAGACGGCCAGTATCCGGACAGCCCACATTTCGAGCACGATGATGAAGAGTACGTTGCGTGGCCGTCGAGGCGCTAAGACGACACGCCGTAGATCCGTACGAGGAGAAGCACAAGGCGCTGCTGACGCGCATCACAGGCTCGGTTGTGCGCCTGAACGACGTCATCAAGGAGATCAACACGCAGCTCGAGGTACGCTTCGCTGATTGCACGCAACCTGCACAGTGCCGTCAATAGCAAAACGAAAAGTACTACGCCGATATCGAGTACACGAGCAGCATTTGGGTCGGCTACAAGAAGCGCGTGCAGGCGTACCGGTCGGCGGCGACCGACGAGGCCGCGTGAGCTGCCATCACTTCGGCGCGTCTCGGATTGCGTCATCAGCTTTGTAGGACGTAACTCGCAGCGGCGATATTAGATGTGAGAGGTACTTGCGTGCGAATAGCCACGATTTTGAAACGCTCTCGCAACGTTGCAACACCACAGTATTTCCTGGTGCGACGGTATTTCTGTGCAGCCGTCGCGTAAATGAGTCGTTCGGGAGGCTTGGAATCTGCGATGGATACGAGCACTCAATACAATCGATTCGAGATCATCTTATCGCATCTTGGATCGCACCAAGGTTCCTTGTGGGAGGATCTCGTGCCATTGAAGAGATAGGATTCGAAAAACAACTGAAATTAGTGTCGTCCTTCGACGCAAGCCCGTCACGGCATGGATGAAGTTGAACTTGTGCGCCATAAAGGACATCGCACGTGAGGCGCTCCTTGTCGCAAACCTTTGGACGACGAGCAATGCGAGATCAACAAGCAGACAAGAAGCGTAATTCGTACCGGTAGCCATCGGCCTCATGGTTAGCGATGAGCGGCAACGCTTCGCTGCCACGTAGTATTACTACATTGACCGTCAAATGGGTTCCAAAAGCTGTCGCGTTGGTATCGCATCCGATCCTTCCTTTGGTGCTGGACAGAAATCTCCAGCGTATCGCTCCTGCGACAAAGACAGCACGTATTATATTATCTCTTGCTATCAAAACCGGTACCGGTAGCAACCGATGATGAGCTCGGAAGTCGACCGAGAGCTCAAGAAGTACTAGTAGCCAAGCAGCGAGCGATCTTTGGCACTTGCTCGATTCGCACCACTATTTCCCCGTGTTTATGGCCGGCAGCAAAAGCAGGTCGCGTCCGAAAGCTGAAGTTTGTATATAACCACTCGAGTCGAAATATAAAAATAAGAAAAAACGCACTGCAACTACGAAAAACTAAAAAACACAATATTATTAATGATTCGGGCCAAAGGGAGCTGGTGGCGACGTGGAGGCCCTCTCTAATTTTATACCGAGTGCATTCGGTTCAGCGCGGGCGCAGTAGCGGATCCGGCATGAACACGAAGAAGCTCTATATCCACCCGGCGGACGACGAGGCCAAGAAGTCGCCGGTCAACATGGTCGAGCACATGCTGACGTCGTCGCCGAAGCGCGCCCGGCGCGAGGACCACCGGCTCGACGCGCTCTTCGCGTCCGTGCTCTGCGACCCGTTCATGTTTGAGCACATCCTGCTCTACTGCCGTGGCATCAAGACCAAGCATTGGGTGAATGCGATCCTCGCGGCGCGGTCCGGCAACCTCTTCATTCTGCAGTTCCGCGGCCCGCAGCTCAAGTACAACGCGTACGTCTTTAGCGAGGCGAGCGCGCATGGCCACCTCGACATTGTGGCCTGGTGCCATTTGCACAACCATCCTGGTTGCACGACCGACGCCATGGACTACGCGGCGCGCGCGGGCCATTTGCACATTGTACAGTACCTCCATGCTCATCGCCGCGAAGGCTGCACGAAGCGGGCGATGGACTTCGCCGCGCTGAAAGGGCACCTCCACGTCGTCCAGTGGCTCCACGCGCACCGCAACGAGGGCTGTACGACCGAAGCCATGAACGGCGCGGCCTTTGGCGGCCACCTCGAGATTGTCCAGTGGCTCCACGAGCACCGCCGCGAGGGGTGTACGCCCGACGCGATGGACTCGGCGGCCGCGAACGGCCACTTTCACATTGTCAAGTACCTCCACAAGCACCGGCGCGAGGGCTGTACGAACAAAGCGATGGATCTCGCGGCTAAGAACGGCTACATGCACATCCTCAAGTGGCTGCACCAGCACCGCTGGGAAGGCGCGTCCGTGCGCGCGATGGACTATGCTGCCCAGAGCGGGCACATGGAGATCCTGCAGTGGCTCCATGCGCACCGCCGCGAGGGCTGCACGACCAAGGCCATGGACTGGGCGGCCGGGCAAGGCAACCTCACGATCTTCCGATGGCTCCATGAGAACCGCAACGAAGGCTGCACGATCCATGGTGTCGCCGAGGCGTTCAAGCAAGGCCACACGTCCATCATGCAGTTCATTCGCGAAAACGGTATTTATGGCGTCCACACGTTCCTCGTCTAAGGAGCTAGCGATTAGCTGCTCTTGTCAATAGGGTATATATCTACAATAAGCACACACATATTGTCCTCGATCATTTGTGGTCCGTCTCTCGATGGACGATGGACTGTACTATTACCAGGGCTGCGGCACGCAGGTGGTAGTTGCTCAAGCGTCGACGAGGATGGCACTAGTGCCAACGACGAGCGTTGTCCCCACTCAGAGTCATTGGCGAGCGCGTCTTCGAGGTGATGCGCTGGGAATGCTGTCCGTGCTCGTGCTGTTACGGTATTTTTGACACTTTACCGGTAATTGTACGGTGCTATTCGGGGCCTGTCGATACGACACTATTTACAGCCATTCGACCTTGGCCTCGTGGCCGACAGCAGTCGGCATGAAACGTGCCATGCCATGTCGTCTGCAAAATTACCTTGTTCTGGACGCACCGAACGTGGCCACGATACCACGCTGCAGTGGCGACTCGTTCGCCTCGCTACAATCGCTGGCAACGTGTTCACACTATCTACCAGCAATCATGACACGCAAATAGTCTATATTTAAAACGACAAGGACGCGTGCGTTTAGTCGAGGAATTCCTGTGGGCTCCATCCGACCAGGACCATGATGATGGACTACGACTACCTCCAGCAGCGGCTGCAGCTGCGCGTGGACCTCCTGGAGAAGCGGCTCGTCGGCGTCTCGGAGCTCATCCTCGCGCCCAAGGCGAGCGACCTCAGCCGCGTCCGCGTGCACTGCCGGCAGATGAAGGTGGCCCGCGTGACCGTCAACGGCCTCGACGCGCGCTTTGAGCAGCTGGACTTTCTCTCGGAGATCGTGCACGAGAGCTACCGCGACTGGGCCTCGTACGACCTCTTCTACCGTGGTGCGATCGTGGCCTCCAAGGAAGGGACGCTGGTCATCGAGCTCCCAGGCCCGATCGAGCGCACGAACGGCCAAGCGCCGAGCGCGTCGCAGGCGTCGTCGGCCGACGACAATGACAACGGAACCGACGACGACAGCAAGCACGCCAAGGACAATGCGTTCTGGGACTTGGACACGATTCCATCGAGCCAGACCGGGTACGAGCCGCTCTGTATCCGGGTCGAGTACGTCCTGGACAACCCGCGTGGCGGCGTCCGCTTCCTCCTTCCGGACGCCGACCACCCGAACCGATCGCCTCACATGTACACGTACTGCGGGCCCTTTGGCGGCCTCTGCGACGGCGCGCGCATGTGGATGCCCTGCCGCGACTCGCTCAAGGACACGTGCACCTTCCGCATCGAGCTCATCGTGCCATCCTACTGCGTCGCGATCTGCAGCGGTCGGCTCGTGGACCAGTCGCTCGACGAGTCGTACCGGTCGTTCCGGTACGTCGTCAACACCAAGACCAACTGCTCCATGATCGGCTTCGCGGTCGGGCCGTTCCGCATGTACATCCCGGAGGCGATGCCCCGCATGACGTACTTTTGTCTCCCGGAAGTCTACGAGGACCTCGTGCACACGACATCGAGCGTGCATCTCTCCAAGTCGAACAAGGAGTCGACGGCGCACCAACCGTACCCGACCACGTCGATCCTCGCGTTTTACGAAGGCTACCTTAACGCGCGGTACCCGTTCGAGACGTACCAGCAAGTGTACGTCGAGGACCCGCCGGACGAGGTCCAGTACTACGCCGGCGCGTCGGTCCTCGACCAGCGCTCGCTCTACGGGCCGACCATCATTGACCGCAAGCTGCCGTCGCACCTTCTTCAAGCCAAGGCGTTCGTCGGAAGCTGGATCGCCGGTGCGATTGGCATCCAGACGACAAAAGACGCATGGGTGCTCGTTGGCGTCGTCGGCCACCTCGTGAACGCGTATGTCAAGGTTGTCTTTGGCGAGGAAGAGTATGGGTACCGCATCCAGCTGGCGATGGACGCGCTCACGACGATCGAGCTCACGTCCGATGACGCGCCGACGCTCATCTACCCGGACGTCGACGTCTATGGCGAGTACGACCCGTCGTACGTGCCGTTCCTCGAAGCCAAGGGCCCGCTGATTTTGCACATGATTGAGCAGCGCGTGGGCCAGAAACATTTGCAAATCTCGCTCCAGCGCATCGTCGCAGGCTCGGTGCCGACCGAGAGCTACGGCAAGCAACCGTCGGGCAACAGTAGCAAAACCAAGCAGCAGCAGGACGACGATGACAAGGACAAGGAAAACGACGACGACGGCGACGACGGCGACGACGGCAACACGTCCGTCATCAACAGTAACCTCGACCAAGGCCGGTCAGCCCCAAGCGCTCTCGACGTGGTCGCTCCTGAGCATCGTCAAGAGCATTGCGGGGGCGTCGGGGCAGGATCTGTGCCGGCTCTTTCTCCAGACGTGGATCGTGCACGGTGGCCTGCCCTTCTTTAGCGTCGGTTTTTGGTACAACCGCAAGCAGACCCAGGCCGAGGTCGTCCTCGAGCAGACGCTTCTGCCCGGGTGTGAAAAGTACACGGGCAACATCAAGATTACGATCGTCGAAGAGCAGAGCGAGTATGTGCACCACAAGCGCATCGAGTCGCTGCGGCACAAATGGGAGTTTCCGTGCCACTCGAAGGTGCGCAAGAAGCGCCGTACGCGCCAGAAGCTCGACCAGAGCGACGACGACTACTCATCGCAGATCTCGGGCGCGGGCATGGGGCTCAACGACACGCCGGTCTACTGGGTCAAGATCGACCCCGAGTGCGGCTGGCTCCGGCACATTGTCATGTACCAACCCGACTTTAACTGGATGGAGCAGCTGCTCAGTGACTCCAAGTGTGTCCGGTCGCGCGTCCACGCGGCCCGCGCCCTCGCGCTCTACCCGCTCGCGCACGAAAAGTCCCACGTCATGGCGTGCCGCGTGCTCACCGAGTGCATGCATGGGCTCACGACCCACTCGCGCCGGCTCCGCGCCGAGGCAGCGATCGCACTCGGACTCTGGCAGTCGCTGCACGCGCCCATGACCAACGCGCGCACGGACCTGCCCGACTGGAAGGGCATGCACAACCTCGTGCGCATCTTCAAGGAACACTTTTTTGACCGGAACGCCGACATGCCGCTGCCCAACTACTTTTTACCGTCGGGCGGCAAGGTCATCTTGGAGGTATGTGCTTCTTCTTCTTGCCTATGGACGTGGTGCGATGTTATGTTTGCCAGTCGGTGGGCGAGGAGCAGTCGACGACGAGCCGCGACATTCAGATCCAAGACTATGCCGAGGGCGAGTACGAGATCAAGAAGGCGATTCCGAAAGCGCTCGCGGTCGTCCGGTCGCGCACGGGTTTCTCACCGCCCGAGATTGAAACCTTTTTGCTGCAGCTGCTCATGCAGAACGACAACTCGAAAAACTATGTCGAAATGGCCGACGAAAGCTCGGTCGCCGACGACTGCTTTTACGTGGGCAGTCTCATCCTCGCGTTGTCCGTGCTCGTCCTTGAGAACCGCAGCTTGGGCAAGAAGGAGACGGCGACCGAGATCCTCCGCCTCTTGCACTACGACGACGTCCGTCCGAGCTACGGCCACACGATCACGATTTGCTGTCTCGAGGCGCTCTGCAACCTCCAGCTCACGGGCCGCCTGTCCGACGAGAGCGCGGTGCCGTACCACCGGTACGCGTCGCCCAAGTACCCGGCCATGGTGCGCAAGGCCGCGATCGAGAGCATCTTGCGGCTCTACTTTGCCGAAGACCCGCGCGACGAGGCAGCCTCCAAGAAGACACGGCCGTTTGGCCCCGTGGCTGCGATTTCGTACGCGCTGCGGCTCGTCGAGTCGGAGAGTTCGCCGAGCATTCGCCGCTTTGCCGTCCAAGTGTGTCTCAACTGCATCCGCGGCTTCCCGCCGAGCGCCGCGGCGCAAGTGCTGGCGACGTGGGACCACGCGTACACGCTCGGTATTATGCACGCGATCCAGATGGAGCACCATGGTGCGTTTCTGCAAAAGAGCCCGACCAAAGAGTCGATTGCGAGCACGTTTACGCCGCCGTCGCTCTCGTCGCTGCGCGAAGACAGCTTGGCGACGCGCGCGGCCACCGAGCTTTTCTGGTCGATCATGAACACGACCGCGAGCACGGACCAGCCGCTCCGCGTCTCCCTCGCTTTGCTCTACCGCAAAATCTGGGGCGACGCGACGCCGATCTGCCTCGCCCACTCGGTGCAGGTAGTACCGATGCTGCAATGTCATGGGGTCCCGGATGGTAGGAAAAACCGGCCAACTGGGCCGGCGGCTACGAGTCGCTACGCAAGCTCATCGAAGAGAGCAAGTCCAACACCAAGTCGTCGTCGTCGGGGCACCCGATGAAGTCAAAGCACCACAACGACGACCACAGCAAGAAGCGTCCGCCGAGCGGGTCGCCACCGGTACGCGCCGACACTATGTGCTCATCGACGCATGTATGCCATTCTGACGGATAGCTGCCCGGTATGGCAGGGCCCTTTGATCAGCTCAAGGGCAAGAAGCTCAAGCTCAAGCTCGGCGAAACCGTGGTCATGTCGCACAAGCTCTAAGACGCTCTTCATCACGGAAGCAAGGCCACCGACAATGGACTAGATATGACGACATGTTGACTGTCTTGTTGATATACAATGCAATGGACGCACTTACTTGATTTACACTACGACTGGAGTCTGGTCACGCTGAGACGTCTGGTCCGGCGCAGAACGGTGTTTTCCACGACCAGTTGTCGCACGGTGAAAAATAGAGTTGAAGCGGTGTGTTTCATCGGGGAGCCAACTGAAACGGCGGGAAAGGCCGACCAGTCGGAGCATGAACAACGCCGGCGATGAGAGCGTCGCCGCCGTGCTCGAGACCTTCCACGCGATGAAGCCCGAGAAAGCGAAACAGCAACGCGCCTCGCGCCTGCCTCCGTACCGGGGCACCCCCGTCGTACGCCTCTTTTAACACCACGTCATAACACCTTAATGGCAGAGAGCCGCGAGCACGACCAGTTTGGTCCCGCGCCTTCGCAAGCCGGTGGAGAAGCCCGTGCGTTGTCGACCGGCCATCGTTTGAAGATGATAGTTTATGTAGGACGCCCTCACGCGTGCGCAGGAGCTGCAGGTGACGGTCGCCGACCTCACGCAGCGCTTGCGTGCCAAGAGCGACCAGTGCGACGAGCTCCATAGCTGCGTGAGCCGACTCAACAAGGAGCTACGCCTCTCGGTACGGCGCTGCGCGTGACGACCTTTACGCGAGGATATGTCCTAGGTGGACCAAGCGTCGCTCCTTCAACACTCCACGGCCGAGAAGGACAAGGAAATCCAGACGCTGCGGGCGCACGTCGACGACTTGTACCAAGTGCAGCAGCAGCTCCGCGCCGAGAGTCTCCAGTCCAAGGCCGCGCTCACCCGTCGACTGTCGGGCGACATGGTCCTGCCACCCTCACCCGAGTCCAACGAGATGCCGGCGCGGCGGACCTCGGTGGCGCTCGACGATACGATGGAGTGTCTGCGCCTCCAACTCGCGCAACTCGATGCACAGTGCCAGACGCAATCCAGTGAGCTGCAGCGATCGACGGCCGAGAACACGGCGCTGCTTGCGTCGATGCGGCAGTGGCATGCGATGCTGTCACTACCGCCCGAGGACGTTCGTGCTGCGCCAACTCTATGCCAAAGCTCATCACGCTTGCTAGGCGGACGAGGGGCTCACCGAGGCGCTGTCGCAGGCGCTGTCGCGTGATGTTCTGGCGCAAGATCGTCGTCGCGACGAGCTTGTAGCGACCTGCGACGCACAGCGTAAGGAACTCCTCGCCTTTCGTCTCGAGAAGGCTCTGCAGCATCGGTACCGCGCCACCTCCGACTCGATCTACGACTTGGAAGCTCAAGTGGAGGCACTGGCAGCAGCGAACGCGCAATTGCGTGACGCAGCGCAGAACGAAGCGGCGAGAAGTGAGCTCTGGGCGACGCAGTGCAACGTCGTGCAAGAAGCCCTCGAGGCGCTCAGTGACCGGTGGGAAGCATCTCTCGACGACGAGCGACAGGCGGCGGACGAGAAGCTCAGCGCTGCCCATGAGCACATTGAAATGCTCGAGCAGCAGCTGCAAGATGAGGCCAGAGACCACGAGGCGGTGGTGGAAGCGTACGCAGCGTGCCGAGAGGACCTGCTCCAGGCCCAAGAGGCGCTGAACGCGGCCACAAACCACTGCGAGTTTGTGCAGAGCCAGCTCCAAAAGCTCCAGTGGACGCGCTGCCAGGCGCGCTGTCGATGCTGTGACGAGAGCACGCAGACGACAACAACAACGACGACATCCGACGGATCAACGCCTTGTCCGGAGGACGTGCCACGTCACGAGGCAGTGAGCTCGATAGCAAGTGGCATCGTGGCGGCGGGCGACTTTACGCCGGCGGTTGTCGGCGGTGCCAGCGTCCTCCCCGATGACACAAGTACTCTGAGCATCCATAGCGGTGATGCAAGCAACGACAAGAAGATCGGCTCGACAAAAAGCAGCAAGCAAGGACCATCGCCGGTCAAGGCGACGTCCCAGTGGATCACGGTCATCGAGGCGATGCAGGCCAACCACGAGCTGGAACTCGACGTCCTCCGGTCGGACGTCGCGGACGCCCTTACCAAGCTTGCGGCGCGCGACGCCGAGGTCGACCAGCTCGCCTTGGACCTTGAGGCGAGTCACTGCGCGGCGGGCAAGCTGCGCGTCGACTATGACGTGGCAGCGGGTGGCCCGTGGGCGCCAATAGCAGCCTTTCCACAGACACCAGGCGGTCGCCTTCTTGCAGTTGCGTGCGAGACGTTTGAAGGCGTCGACAGCGAAAGTCCAACCGAGATGATCGCACCGACGATCGCCGTGCTGCTCGACGACCTCCCGCCTCCACAAGAACGCACGGTCGCGCTCGAAGCACGCGCGCTTGAAATGGTTCTGGAAGAGCTTGGGCTCGCGCACGCCGACGTCGAGTCGCACCGCGTCTGCGTGCGCGATGTTCAGATGCAACTCCTCGCGACAGAATCGCAGCTCGCGAAAGCCGTCGAAACAAATCACATGCAAGCAGAAGAGACTGCGTGCCACCGCCAAGTCCACAGTCCTCTTCGCGACGACCTGCTCCGAAGCGCATCACCTGTCGACCTCGGCGATTGCAGCACCGAGACAGAGCAACTGTACATGCACATTGAAGACCTCCGAGCAACCCACATTGCGTCGACCGATGCAACCCAATTGGCAATGACGCTTCTACAGAGCGAGGCCACCACCCGTGCCGCCGAAGCCGACATCCGCATTGCACGGCTCACATCGGCGTTAGACGAGGCAGAAAAGACGATGATTTCGCTGCGTCATCGCGCTGCGACGCAAGACGCTGCGCTCATCGAGGCTTACGCTGCGCTCACGAAGCAAACGGAGGAGCTTGCGACTTGCTACACCGAGAACGCAAGTGCCCAAGCGCGCATCGCGGCGCTTGTGGCCGACCACGCGGCTGTCGTTGAGCAATTGGAGCAGCACGGTATGCAGAGCGAAGAGTTGTCGCCGGTACGAGGGCTGCAGGACCTCGTTGCGCGCCAAGAGACGTGCTTGGCAACAATGGCCGAAGAAAAGGTCACGCTGCTCGACCACTTGCGCACGCAAGCCATCGAGTTGCAGCAACTGCTCTCGCCGGACGTGACAACGATCGGTGGCAAGGCCGACGAAGCGTGCCCGACGCTGCTATTGCACCAAGAGCTTGTGCACCAACTCTCGTTGCTCGTGCGCACCTTGCAGTACGACGTGGAAATGTACAAGGCGACGATCGAGACGCTCGAAGCCGACCGCCGCGTGCTTACGTGCGAAGACGACGAGTGGCCGCGCCGCATCGAGCTCTCCGCGGAGATCCGAGCACCGATGGCCACCGACGACGGCGACGTCGGTCCGTGGGAGACAGACATGGACGCGACGCCGTGCCTCGAGCGCGGGCTCTGGACGATTCTGGAGACGACCGACGACGACAGTGAACCGGTTGATACCACCATAAGCCCTGGCTGTGTGTGGGGAACCGAGCTACCCGCGCTACGCTCCGAGCTCGAGCTTCTCAACGTCGATTTAACGACGTCGGCGATGGACACGGACGTGCTGCAGCACCTTGCCGACCGCCTCGACCACCATGAAGGTGCTTTAAGACCGACCACCGAGGCCGAGTCGGAGATTGTGGCCCTCTTGCACAACACCCAGTGCCTCCTGACGCGTCTCCTCGCCTCGGCAACGACGCCGCAGGAGCCGGTGGCAACCGACAAGACGAAGCTCGAGGCGCCCGACGAAGCCGAGTGCCGCATCCGTTGTTGGGACGCCGTCGACGCGCCGACGACCGACATCGATGACGAGCCAACGCCAGCTCCCCTTGGGGTTGTCGTTGTGCACATCGGCAGCCACGAGATCCAGGCCGGTGTCGTGCGCAGTGGCACGAGCCAAAGCGTCCCCGACCTCCGGCTCCTGGTACACGAAACACTATCCTTCTCACTCGACGACATCTTCTTTTCTAGACCAAGCACATTGATGCCCGGTCGCCTGCGGTAGACACGCGCCTGCGCTCGCCACACATGTCATTCGATCCGCGTAGGCACCGCTCTTGCGTCTCGGTGCGATCGAGGACTTTGACGCGTTCGAGGCGACGCTGCGCCGCGTCTTTTCGCTGCTCCAGGTGGCGCCGCCCCAGTACAAGGTCCAGCACATGCCATCGGAACGATGTCGACTGTTGGATTAGATGGTGCTCTTGCACAAGCCGTCCATCTCGCCGCTCGAGAAAGAACGCATGGTCGAAATGGCCATCGAGCACTGCCGCGCGGCCAGCGTCAACCTCGTGACGCACGCCCAAGTCGCGCTCGTGGCTGCCGGTCGCCACACGGGTCTCGTCGTCGATATTGGCGTCGACACGCTTTACGTGGTGCCCATCTTTGAAGACATGGTCGTACGTGCAGCTCGTGGTTGCCTCGTGATGTTGATCAAGTCCAATAGCTCGAGCATGCCGTCGTCAAGCTTGCGCTCGCGTCTCCCGTGTGGTCTGCGTCCGAGGCGTCCGAGGCTCGAGCGCTGGACCGCCTCTTCGAACCCGACGCTGCGCAGTGTACGAAGATCGCCATGGCGTCTGAGATGGGGAGTGATTGCCTGGCCGTGTAGGCGCGATGGGCGTCGTGACGGCGATCCTCCAGGTGCTGGGGCGCGCGACACCTGTGATCCATGGCACGCTCGTGCGCC
>NW_012156431.1:277330-327279 GCF_000151545.1 Saprolegnia parasitica CBS 223.65
ACGTTTTTGTTTAAATTCGGGCTGTATTTTAATGCCACGAGGATGCGACATAGCTTGCGATTTGTATGCGGAGAGAAAGGACGATGGATTAAAGAGCGTAATTTAATGCGCCTGTTCCGATGCTGCGCCTGAACAAGTGGAAGGAGGATTTTGGAATGGACTTGAGCGATGGCCGCAGATGCAAAACGAAAAACGGTGGTCGCCAGACACGAATATCCTACTACGTCGGAATCCGCAGCCGCCGCAACCAAGCTCGACGATGGCCTCGCAACGACCAACGACGACGATGACGACGACGACGACGATGAGCAAGAAAGTGCACTTTGCCGATTGCGCGCAAGCGTACGAGTTTGCACTTGGCCATGGCGGCAGCGCGGTGCCCTTGGAGCAAGGCCCGGCGGTGGGCCTTGTCGGCGCACCCGTGCGCATTGGCGTGACGGCATTGCGCCGGTCCGAGTGCCGTCGCCGCCTGCGCAAGTTTGACAAAGACGAACGGGTTGCGATTTTGCGCGCGGCTGGCCACGAGATGAAGGACATTGTGGCCTTTTGCGTCGAGGCGCTCGACATTCGCATCTCGCGCGGCGCCAACAAACGCACGTGCGCCAAGAAGAAGCGCAGCTCGGAAGTCGCGCGCAATACAGAGATCAACGAGAACGCCAACATTGAGTTTACCCTCGAAGCGTACTAAGAGGCGAACGAAGCCATCACTAAGTTATAAACGCTCTCGACTCGCAAGAGCATGCTGACGCGTCGTCGAATAGTGTTGGTACAACCATCCCAATCGTGGCCGCCTTTCCAGCAGCCTCCAAGTCCCGTCCGTATAAATAGCACACTAGTACCCGTTGCGGTGGGCAAGCGGGGATGGAGCCGACGATGGCCTTTGAAGACGTCGAGTTTGTGCGGCTCGTGCAAACCACCGCATCGGCCATCGCCAAAGATCTTCGGCACGGCGCGCCCGACGACGCTGAGCTGCGCCTCGAGGTGCTGCACCTCGCTCTGCTCGAGTCGCCGGGCCTCGTCTTTGCCGTTGACGCTGACGGGCACTCGCCGCTGCATTGGATTGCGCAGCTGGGATCAATCTCACTCCTGCAGCTCTTTCTTGACCACGATGCACCGCTGCTCGTGCGCGACAAGAACGGACTCCTCCCGCTGCACTGGGCAGCGGCAGCCAACAACTTGCCAGCGCTCCAGCTCCTCTTGGCCCAGCCTGAGTCGTGCATTGATGACCGCGATGTAAAGAAAGGCCAGACACCGCTGGTACTGGCCGCGCGGCACGGCCATGCCATGGCGGTGCGTCGCACTTCTTGTTGGTCTGGATCCACATCGTTGGTCGTCGGGGGTAGGTGCTCTACCTCCTCAAGCACGGCGCGAACCCGTCGATCGTCGACAGCGCCGAGGTAGATTCGCGCTACAGTGCAATGGCATCGAGTACAGACTCTCGTTGTCTGCTTTGAATAGGACAATTTTGTGCACTGGGCGGCGTACAAGGGCAATGTCGAGATTTTAAGCTTGTGCCACACGTACGCCAGCGCGTTTGGCGTCGACTTTGGCCTTTTTCGAGCACTCGACGCCTTTGGCCAGTCGCCGCTGCACCTCGCGGCCAACCAAGGGTACTACACTGCTCCTGATCGTTTTCTGTCTTGCAGCAGACGAACGAGCCGCTCGCTGTAGGCACCTCGGGTGTGTCGAATATCTGATCGAAGAGCTTGACGCCGGCGTCGACGTCTGCGATGCCAAAGGGCACACGCCACTCCAACTCGCCCAGCTGCGCGGCCACGCGTCGGTGGTTGCGTACCTCGCGCGCAAGTTTGCGCCGGCGTGGAACCGGCAGCTCGGCCACGCCTTGTATTTCTGGTGCCGCCATGCAATGAACGCCGAGGCCGTCTCGCTTCAGCCGTTCTTAAGCCGCCGCGCGCCCCTGTACTTTATGGTGGGCAATAGTGCGCTCGGCGTCTACTGGCTCCTGCGCATGGACAAGACGTCATGGGCGTGGACGACCCAGTTTGTGCTGCAGGCAATGGCTTGGAGTGGCTTTGTGTGCGCCGCCTCGATTGCACCGGGCGCTGTCATCCACGAAGCATCGCTGCGCGACTCGTACACTGCGAGCATGGTTCGCCTTCTCAGCGACTGTGGTGATGACGGCCTCCACTTGCTCGAGAACGTCCGGCTCTGTCATACGTGCTGCGTTGAAAAGCCCATCGGCTCCAAGCACTGCCGGTTCTGCAAGACGTGCATCCTTCGCTTCGACCACCAGTAGCATCTCCCTCTACCGGCTGGTCTCACACGACGATGCTACTAGTTGCCCGTTCATCAACAACTGCGTTGGCCAGCGCAACTATACGTTTTTCCTTCTCTACGTGGGCGCGATGGCGGCTGCGTCCGGGCACCTGGCGTATAACTGGGCGATTCACGGCACCTCGACGGCGGGTAGCGTTCTCGGGGCGCTCTACTATGGCGGTGTCGGCGTCGTCGCCGGCAACTTGTTTTGCTTTCATCTCTTCCTTGCGTCCATTGACGTCTCGACCAACGAGTACCGCAACCGGCACCGGTACACGCACCTCAAGGACCGTAAGTTTGGGTCGTTTACGAGCCCGTGCAGCGACGACTGCGTCCCAAAATGCCTCGCGCGGCTGTGCATGAGCCTGCCGCCACTGCCCCGTGGGCTTCGCCGTCGCGCTTCGTCGCTCAAAAGCAAACTCATCACCCACGAGAGTGGCGGGAAGGCTCTCAGCGTCTAGCTTGCATGTCTTTCTCAACACGACGCGTTGGCTCCTTGCGGGCGAAGAGGCTTCGCTGTCGATATGTACCGCGTTCCTCCTGCGACGAGTAGCGGCGTTGGCTCGAAGGCAGCTGCGGTGTGGACACGGCTTCTCCGCGACACGAGGCTTGCAGGCTACCTCGTAGGAGACGAATCATCGTGCCATGAGGCCCCGGCTGCGCGCAAGATACCGACAGCAGTCCTTCAAACTTCGTTCCAGCCAGCGTCTATTTGGCGAACTACGGTTGGAAATCACACCCAATCCGCTACCAAGTACCCTACTTAGGATTCGCCACAGGATTCCGCGTACTGTCTGTCGGTACTCAAAGGCAGAGTTTATGCAGGAAGGTATCCATCGAGTCATCCATGATCTCTGGTGCGACGGTGTCTGGCGCATGCTGCTTGACGCTACGACCGCGCCCCTTTGTGCAGACCACTTTTATGTTTGGCGGCATCACATACGGTACATTTGAAAGCTGGCGCGTTGAACCGAACGGCAACTTGACGCTGCGAACTTCGATTATAGAGACGAGGGTTTGATTGGCCAGCAGCTTATGACAGGCGCATTGGATTGGCTCGTTTTCAATATGACGCCCGCCAGGATATATTCTTTCGCCAATTTTCCACTAGCGTGGTAGCGGGTTGTAGTTGAAGAGGGTCTTGCTTGGTCCGTGAAGTCCCTGGATGCAACATATCCACTTCCCTTGAAAGTTAATAATGAGATGGCTAGGTCTAAGGCAACTCGCATGAACCCTTTCCAACTTGGATTCTGAGAACGCCACTCCAAGATTTCCCCGTGGTGAGGCTACCTGACCGTCTCGAGAGGCTTGAGAGTCGAAGAGGCTCGGCAACGCAAGCTGGTAGTACACACTATTTGAAACTCCTTTCGTGCTGCGCCGGGCGCCGTCGCGCCATTCTAGTGATATGCGCGCGACCCGACCCAGAATCTGGCGCCGCGTCAGCTTCGAACTTCGGTTGTACCAGATCGTGACCGTGTCTCTGCAAGCGATGTCGGCCCATTTCTTGTTTCGATCCCGACCCTCCTTTGCCGACAATCATAATGCGGCGCTTCGTGGTCCTTCTCTCCACCTTGGTAGCTGCGGCGCCGGGCACCCTCGTCCCGTGCGCGACCAACTGCCTTCTGCTTTCGAATGGCTCGACCGTCGCGCTACTTCCGACCAACGACAGCACGATCGACCTCGTGCAGCAAGGCCTGGAGCGCGTCGCCGGCCTCCCAAGCACCGTCCTCGCCCTGTACTTGCTCGTCACCAAGAGGCCAGCGCTCACGCCTAGTATCTCTGCAATAGAAACCTGTCTCGGAATGCCATCACTGCGATCGATGCCAGTGCCACCCAGCTGACGACCCTGTACGAAATGCTTGGTCGTCTTTGCCAGAAAAGCTCATCGGTTCGGCGTGCAGGGATCTCAGCTACAACCGTATTCAAGGCGCAAGCCCGATCGCACTGCCAACCACCCTCACAACCTTGTGCGACAACCTTTTTGGTGAAGAATGCTCTGACGACATGATCCGCGTAGGGACCTGAGCTACAACAACATGACAAGCCTCGACAACACAACGTTCCATTGGACGCAGCTACCGTTGCTTCAGAGCTTGTACGTCTTTTCCTCGACGACGATAGTGATTCTGGTTCTCATGCAAGTGCGTAGGAATCTGCGCGGCAATTTCCTCTCCCGACTTCACGGCGTGCAGTTCCCGCCAACGCTAACCCGCCTGTACGTGTGGCATCTCCGAGGAAATTTTTCTGAATAGCGTTGTTTGAATTAGGGACCTCACCAACAACCCGCTGACCTACATTGGCATGGACCAAGCAACATATGCGGCGCTCTCGTCGCCGCGGGTCGTGATCCTTCTGGACCGAAGGCTTGTCGGTCGGAGCCTTGAGTGCCCGACGGGCATCGTGGCGCGACTGCAAAACTCGATTTCAGTTTGCATTGAAGATGCCAGTGGCGTTGTGCAGGCAGCAGCGCAAGGTAGTGCGATGATGGCATCTCGAGGCGTCGTCTCACCCCAGTGTTTCGCAATAGACTACATGATGCGGTACTTGGTCGTCATTTCGACGGGCACGTTTCTTGTGGTCATGCTCCTCCTCTACCGCAAGTACCGAACGGCCTACCTCGCGAGCGAAGACGCCGAGTATCTGCGAGCAACGTGCACAAGCTCCATCTTGCACGAAGACGACGGGCCCACGCAGTTTGTGGGGCTACCGACGCCAGACGAGAAACGGGACACGGTTCCTGGCGCGGTCTAAGATCTAATTTATTACTGAACCTATTATTTTATTCGACACCGCTACACACACTATTTCCATCAACACAGAGAACTACAGTATATCCGGCACAAGTCGAAATCGGGGTGATGAGCGAGCGATCCTGGACACACCTTGGCATCATCTTGTGGATGATGCGATCACGCCGTCGAAGACGGCGACGGATGGAGGCTTGGCGAAAGCACGCGCCTGGCGCAGCTGCATCCACGACCAGCGTCGTCTGGCGTCGCGGTCCACCTCTCTTGCAGCCAGGATCGATGGATACCCTGCCTCGAACCAGGACAACGTAATCCTTGACACGCACACTATTTCAAGACGTATCCAAGTGTGACAGCGATTGTCAACAAAAATATTTGGAGCGTTCATTCGATCATTTCCGACGTGGCGCGCATGCCGATGCTTCGCCTTCTCTTCTGCTGGACGCTCGCGGTGCTGCTTTTGCACCCGCTGGAAGCGGCAACCAGCGCTAGCACCCTCACGCTCGCCACCTGCGACGACGCTGCTTGCCTCCATGCGAACGCCACCAAAACCGGTGTTGTCCTCTTCAACACGACACTGACAACCGTGAACGCGTCGAGATTGCACATTGGCCGTGTGACGAGCCTGCCACGCAATGTCACAAGCCTGTACAAGTCCATCGACTCGGATGTTGCTGTTGCTCACCTCGTGATGTGCATTAGGGATCTCTCTCAGAACGCCCTCTCGTCGCTCGCTGGCGACGCGTATACGTCGCTAACATTTCTGTACGTCACGTGATTCGACATTATAGAAGGCGAACCAGAGGTTCGTAGGAATCTGAGCCAGAACGCGTTCCAGTCGACGAGCGCGCTGTCGCTGCCGACCTCGATTCGCATCTTGTACACACCCGCTCCTATGCTTTGTTGCACCATTATTCATCCTTCGACTGTAGGGATTTGAGCGACAACAATGTGAGCTACCTTGATGCGACCACATGGGACTGGCAGCGGTATCCGTCCCTCTCCACATTGTACAGAGATTGTTGTTGGCTTGGTTGAACTCAATTTTGCGGGGGCATAGACTACTGCGAAGCAACAACCTCACGCGGCTCGAGTGCAACAAATTTCCAGCTTCGATTACCGAAATGTACGGGATTGCTGGACGATGGACAATGCTTTTATGCAGGCATGTAGTGACCTCTCGGGCAACCCGCTGGTGTCGTTTACCATGGACCAAGCTACGTACTCTGAGCTTCTCGCCCGACCCGTCAGTATACGCGTCGACAACACGGCGGGCATTATCAAGAGCTGCCGTGGGAGTCCCCTTCCGCTCCACGGCACGGTCGTCTGCGTTGGCTCGCGGTCCACGACCAGCACGTCCCGCGCTTCCCAAGGTCCTCTTTTTTGAGTTTTCGGCATTTATTGACGCAGTGCGTAGGCTACGTGCTGCAGTATTTGCTCATCATGCTCGCAGTGACCATTGCGCTCTTGGTGGTGGTGCAATATCGCAAGCGCCGTGCGCGCGCCGATGCCAACGACGACCCGGAGATGCTTCGCGCCACGTGCACGAGCTCCGTTTTGTACGAACACGACCCGCTTCAACTCGTGACGCCATGGCTGCCGCATGACAAAGACGCTTGCGACGCCAACGACCGGTCGCACGATGGGTCGCGCGTGTGATCTTGGTGTTTAATTAATTTATCGTAATAAAATGTAGTGATGACCATGGAATCACACTATTTCGGTTGTTGAAGTTGATCCGGCTGACACACGCGCGTTGGAGCTCGGAATATACTTCTTCCTCAAACCTTGACGTTTGTGTTTCTTCTTCGTACCGTGAAGCAGTAGCTCCCGAAGCGCCGTCGGTCTGGATTCTTGGCAGCGCTGCTTCATGGCGTGGATAGAAGTAGCTTGTTGTGGCGGGAAAAGTCGTCGAAAGAATAAAATTCCCGACTCTGTTTTGCGTTCTGAGCAGAGCCCCGACCTCTCTGCGTCTCTACGACTCCTTCCCATGACGGTCGGACTCGGAGGTGCACAAACCTCGGTTCTTTCTTGATCCGGTCGTGCGACGACCAGGAACATAGAATCCAATTCCTTGATATTTCTAGCAGCACCTAGGTGGCTGCACGAGGAATAAGCAACGCATCGCAGGCAGCCAGCGACGTCCGAAGACGACTACCTACCGGTAGTGCGCTAAGATGTCGCTTTGCCGAGAGCGGTGGTATGAGCGTTCCGCAAGCCAGCACTGATATCGTAGTTCGAAGTGCAGAAGACATCTAATGGACCAATCCCATGGCCTCAAAGTCGAAGTTAAAGTTCGAGTGTGAATTTTGGAACTCGGCCGTAGTTTCGTTCGCGGCTGCTGGGCGAGTGCCATGGTGCTAGCAAGGACGACCCGCCGACCGCTGCTGCTGTTGCTCGTCCTGCTTCTATGCACTACGCCGATGGTGCTTGGCATCGGCGCCACGCTGCTTCAGCTCTGTCCGTCTATCACGTCGACGCCGTCGGCGTGCGTGCGTCAAGGCGGCAATGGCAGCGTCAGTGTCATCGCCGCCAACGACTCGGGCGCCATCGACCTCTTCAACATGTCTATCACGACTGTCGAAGAGCTGCCCGTGCAATTCACGACCTTGTACGCGGCGTCGGAACACTCTGTCGCGCTCATGCCAGGTACCTCGTAGGAACTTGTCCAAGAACCTCATCGACTCGGTGCGGTCCATGTACCTTGGCCCATCGCGTCTCTCCAGCCTGTACGTGCGCGTGGCATGAATGCTTGGCTGATTTCTTATGCATTAGCGACTTGAGCCACAATAGCATCCAGTCGTACAGCCGCTTGGCGCTCCCAACGACGCTGACCGTTCTGTGCGTAGCGCGTGTGGGGTATTGAGCTCGCCGTCTCATGTAGTACAAACTAGGGACTTGAGCTTCAACAACTTGACGCGGCTCGACGCAACGACCATCAATTGGATGTTGTTTCCCAACCTTACCAAGCTGTATGAAATGCCACGTCACGTCGACGTGTTGACAAGTCCATAGGATCCTCCGCGGCAACAACATCACGTCCATTTCCAGCACGCATTTCCCAGCGTCGCTTCAGCACTTGTACGCATGGCTGCTCGATCGCATGTGTCGACTTGGCTCAAATCTAATATTGTGTATACTACTAGGGACCTGTCGATGAACCCCATTTGCCGGTTTGACATTGATCCGACCACGTACTACCAATTCCGCAGCGATTCGTTCGAGTTGATGGCGTCCATGGCCCCGAACGCGTTTCAAATGGCGTGCGTGAGCTGCCCCGGCACGCTCGTGGTCGGCCAAGGCCTCGCGCTCTGTGTGTTCGAGGGGTCGCGCGAGCACCTCTTGAACCAGACCCAAGGTATTTCCGTCGCTTCTGATTTCATCGAGTCTTTACAAGTTTGCAGACTACTTCTTACGCTACTCGATTGCGATTTCGACCGTCACGGTGCTCCTCATGGCCGTGCTCTGGTTCCGCCGGTACCGGCAAATACAGCGCGACCGCGCCGAGCTCTCGATGCGCGACACGTGCACGAGCTCCATCTGCGCGCAGTACGACGGCGTCCCGATGCAGTACCGCATTTCGCTGTCGCCACCGGCCGCAGCCCCGACCATCTCGAGTAGTCGTTGCATGCGGCCATCGACCGACACCCAGCGTACAGACGCAAGCACGGCGACGTCTGCCTTCCGCCCATGCGATCGGTCGAGCATATAGGTTACGAAGAGTCTCGTGGAAACTTGGATTTATGTGACTCGAGCAAGACACGACTGTACCAATACCAGTAGTATTAGCTTCATGATGCACGCGTCTTCTTGCATAGAAGCGCCCATGTGTATGTACTTCGTCGACAGATGCGAAGCAGCTTCAAAATGAAAGTGGTTCGCGGTCTCGTTGCTGCTACAAAGCCTTTGCATAGATAGAGACTCGCTATCTCCATCATCTTCTTCATTCGCTCACAGGCGGCGCTACGGAAGGATGCGACCGCGAGTGAGGCCCGCGACTCAACCAGAGGCGATAATGTATCAATCGAAGCAATGCACAGTGGCAGTATACTGCTACTAGCAAAAGGACACGTGCCAGCAAACCGCCTATTGGATAGGATAGGAAAGCGCTGTCGAATGGATAATACGTGTAAGAGGATTGCGGGAGGATAGCAGAAGGATACGTCTGGCATACGAGCAAACGAGCAGCAATCAAGACAACAGCAACTGGACTGCAGCGCCATGCATTGGCGACATCACGTCGGCGCTACCGTGCTGTTGTGACAACGCCTTGCTCAAGGTACATGTAGAAAGGGTTTGAAAGAGCTTAATTAGTTTGATAAGAGATCGCGTTTACGAAAACGAGCCGACAATGCCGTTGATGGCCATGGTCAGCATCGAGAGAATCCCAAGTGTCCACGCCGACGTCCGCGGCCAAAAGATGTGGTTGGCAAACGCCAGCGTGTGCACAACGCGGACGATGGTAAAGACGATGTACGCGACCGACGTCACGGACGTGTTGCCGCCGGCGAGGATCGACGTCCAGGCCAGAATGATGCCGAACGGAAGGTTCTCGAGGTCGTTGCCGACGATGCGCTGCCAGCGGATGTCGTCGGCCTTGGCTTGCTGGTGCGCGTCGCTCTCGACAATGTTGGCCGAGAGACCAAAGTTCTGGCGCGGGATCGCCGAGCTCGCGGCCATGTCCTCGGGCGCGCGGGTGCCGGCCGTGAACTTCTTGCCGCCCTGGACCATGAGCGACGCGAGGTACTTGACGTACAGGATCGCCGTGCACAGCATGAGCACCTGCGTCGTCGCCGGCGTCGAGATCATCTTCGTGCGGATCAAAGTGAAATTGGAAATGGGACTTCATGGCCCTTCGCCAGCCCGTTTCGTACAGTGGTGCAGCCGACGAATCCCTCGCGCAAGGCCATTGGCTAGAATGTTTTGGCATGGCCAATCCAAATGCGCCATTTGGGAATCTTATGAGAGTGAGAGAGTGACGGACAGCAAACTGTAGTCGAATCCAATGACGTCGTGTTGATGTGATCGGACTTTGATGGTCAAGTCCAAGGTCCTTCCTTGGTCCTCTACGGTACCGGTACTGCGATGACGAGCGTGGCGCGCGGAAAATGCAGATAAAGCAAAGGCTTCCCGAACCGACTGACGAAGACGTCGGAGTGTCGGAGTGGTGGTATATGAATCGCAGAGTGATGTTATGGCGTCGACGAGCTCATCCAGCGTATAGAGACGCATGTGACGCAGTCTGTGAAGAATTTTGCGGTCCATGCAAACGTTTCCTGGGTCTTATACTGGTTCCTATAGTGCCGTATCAACCTTGTGGGCGAGACCCATTGCCCAGAGACCGAGATTCCGCTTAACGATGTCGTTCGTAGCTCGTTCGTTCCAGTCGTTCGTTGTTGAAGTAGATCGATCGCTCCATTTTGTTGCGTGTTTCTCGCATTCCGCCGATACAATTGTACGCCGCGAGAAAAAACGCAGATGCATCGCTAACACTCTCCACTCCCGACGACGCTCTCTTTCAGTTGTACTGACACGAATGGTCTAATTTGGGGACTAGGCAGCGTCGTGTTGGCGCTCCACTCAGTCTCTGCTCTCTGATTTCGAAGACCAACGCCACTTACAACATTCTATTTGTCAAGCCCGCTGATTTCAAAGCAAGTACTACCGGTAGCTCGAGCGACTAGCCTCGCTTGTGCTTGCGAAACACGCCCTCGAGCTGCTTCTTTTTTGACCCTGAAAACGACGCGATGCACGCGATAGGCGTGTCGCCGTACACATCCACCCGCGAGGGGATCGCGCCAGCGCGCAAGAGGTGCTTGATGCAGCTGGCATGTCCCCGGATCGCGGCGAGGTGCAGTGGCGACCAATGGTGCTCGGGCTCGACCGCCTGGACGTTGGCGCCGCGATCAATCAGAAGCTCAAGGATTTCGCAACGGCCTTGCGATGCGGCCCAGTGCAGACCGTTCCAGCCATGCTATTTTGTCTTTATTGTTGAGAATATATGTCATTCGTGTTTGAAAGGCGGTGATCGTACCTGGTCGGTGATGTTGACGTCCGTGTCGTCGCCCAAGAGATCTTGAACGCGCCGGAGGTTGCCGCGGAAGACGGCCTGTAAAAACACCTTGCTTTCGTTCGAGACGGTCGGACTTGTCTTCTCGACCTCGTCGGCCGCATCGCTCTGGTTGTCGTCGTCGTTAGCCGCCTGGACTGCTTTTTTGGCTGGTTTCTTTTTTGTAGTTGCATGGTCGTCGTCGAAATCCTATGTCGATGGCGCGCTTTATCCGATGACATCATCGGCAAGAAGCGCCCACATACCGAGTACCCATCGTCGTCGTCGTCGTCGTCGTCCTTGTCGTTGTTGTTGTTGCTGCTCTTGGTGGTTGTCGTGGGGGTGGCAACGGCGGTCGTCGGGGCGTGTGCAGTTTTTTGAACAACGACGGCTGCTTCCTTGAGCGTCGCGGCCACCTGCGCCTTTGTGACGGCCGCGTCTTCGGCGGCGACGGCCCGCACCGCCTCGACAAGAATGGCCCCGACGGTGCTTTGCTGGCGCGCTTGGTCTTGCTTGACCGCCTTGGATGCGTCGGCGAGCGCGTGAACGACCGCTGCATCGCGCTCTTGTTCGACTTCTGTCGCGATCTGGACAAGCGACTGCGTCGGCGCCTTCTGGAAGGACGACCGCGAGTCTTGGCGCAGTGTCTTGGCAACAGTCGTGAGCGCGGCGCTGTCCGTAGAGGCTGTCACGGCGGCTTGCAACGAGACGCTCGGTGCGGCGGCCACGTCTGCGAGGGTTGGCGGCGTTTCCTTGGCGACGGTCAAAAGCGACGGCTTGTCGGCCAAGGCGATGCTCACCAACGTCGGCTTGGCAGCGACGCTCTGCATAGCGGACGCCACGTTTAGAAGCGAGCGCTTGGTTGAAGCACCTTGGTTGGCGACATCGAGGAGCGATTTCGGCGCCGACATGACAGCTCACGACAACGCTTCATAACGGTCCATAACCGCTTCCCGCCATGACGCCGACGCGCGCCATGGTTTTTCAAACAAGGCCCCACCAAAGCACACCGTCCTGGCTTGCGCCTTTGACAGCAGCTAGCTTTCACCAGGGCGTCCGCGGATGTTCATGTCGCAGTGGTTGGTGGCATTCCGCGCCCCTGATTGGCCCTTGCCAGCTGGCGAGTGCCAGGAGGATCTTTGTCGGTGAAACCCAAGAAAGATACCGTACGCCAGCAAACCAGCAACATCGACTTGGTACACCTTGGCATTGCGCTGCTTCAAGCCAAGACCCTTGTTCAAGCGCGCCATCGACCAACCACTGTCTTGCGCGTCCATGCAATGGAACCTATCGCGCATCCTGCGCCGGTCGCCTGCATGACATTGTGTGCTGAATCCCAAGTCGCACATCCGATCGCACGCGATGTGCACGCGATGTCGGAGGCCTGGCGCATGTGCGGGCAAGAAGAGATCAAGCTCAGGAGGCACGCAGCGCATGTACCTGCCGTCGCTCACAGAAGCAAAACGAACACGGACGATGCAAGATCGAGGAGGCTAGCTCTGCAGCCAAGAGGATCGAGGACGGAGGATGGGTGGCTGCTCGCGCTAGCAGCCCGCCACGTGTCTGTGTTGGCTGCATGCTTGTTGGCGACGGGACATGTCGCTCGAGCTGAGCATTGCGAGAGCAACCTTGGCAAACAAGAAGCGAGAGAGCGCCGGCGTGTGTTGGGGTAGCACATTGCTATGCTTCTTTATGTCTGTTGCGGCCGCGGCCGCAAGACGAGACGTGGCCCAACGCGGTGGCGGCCGCCGACGGCCAACAGTTCGAAATCTTGTGCTTGCCCAATAGCGCGCCAGCACACGAGGAAAGGTCCATGGAGATGGCTTGTGGGTCCCCTGAAAAGTGGGGCCAGCCGGCATCCCGTGGCACCTGGATGACTTGATGTTTGTATACATGACGGCTGGATACTGCCGTCAGCGCACGGAAGGTGGCCCCGTCGTACTCGAAATGAACCCTTCCTGGGTCCCCGAATAAAACACGACACATCGCATACTAAAAATGAGCCAAGATAAAGTATTTTAATAATGCTGCACCCGGGGAGGGGTCCTGGCCATCCACGAATGCTGGCTCTGGATTGGCTGGTTTGGAAGATCCCCGACCCCCACCCGGTTGATTTGCCCTACCCCTGGGATCACGTGCGCGCGCCACTTTTATCGCGTAAAGTTGCGTTTCAACTTGAAGTCATGTCACAGCAGTGTCTTTTAGATATTAAAATACATTACGAAGAAGTTGAGGTGTGCGTAAAGTTGCATCGGGACAGGCGGGATTTCTGGTACTTAATGCCAGGTGCTGCGTCTCACGTCCATTTTAATGAAGTAGCTTGGTCTTTGTATGCTACTTCCATCTGTTGGAATAAAAATTCGAACCGGCGTGGCACCAAAAATCGAATCCTCCGAGACTCCGACTTTGCCCATGCTGCAGGCCGCGCGCCAGGCGCTTCGCCGACCTCACTTTGCATTTCGCTCCGCCTTCCGCAGTAGCCGCATACTCAGCACCATGTCGACGACCCAGTGGTTCAGCGAGACCGAGGCCATGTGGCCAGGCCAGAAGTTCTGCCTCGCGCAGGAAGAAGTCCTCTTCCACGGCAAGTCGGACTTCCAGGACGTCCTTGTCTTCAAGAGCCAGACGTACGGCAACGTGCTCGTCCTCGACGGCGTGATCCAGGTCACGGAGCGCGACGAGTTCTCGTACCAGGAGATGATCTCGCACCTCCCGCTCTACTCGCACGCCAACCCCAAGTCGGTGCTCATTGTCGGCGGCGGTGACGGCGGCGTCCTCCGCGAAGTCGCCAAGCACCCGAGCGTCGAGAAGATCGTCATGTGCGAGATCGACCCGATGGTCTGCGATGTCTCCAAGAAGTTCTTTGCCGACACGCTCGCGACGACGTTCAACGACCCGCGCCTCACGCTCATGCACGACGACGCGGCGGCGTTCCTTCGCAACGGCGACTGCGGCAAGTACGATGTCATTATCGTCGACTCGTCGGATCCGGTCGGCCCCGCCGAGGTCCTCTTCCGCTCGGAGTTCTACGAAAACATGAAGAACGCGCTCAACCCGAACGGCATTGTGTGCACGCAGGGCGAGTGCCTCTGGCTCCACATCGACTTGATTGCTGATGTGCTTGGCCGCGTCGGCGGGTTCTTCCCGACGGTCCAGTACGCCTACACGACGATCCCGACGTACCCGTCCGGCCAGATTGGTTTCGTGCTCTGCTCGCTCGACGAGTCGCCCAACGCGCTCAACAAGCCCAAGCGCATCGTCGACGAAAAGACGGCCGAGAACCTCCGCTACTACAACTCCAAGATCCACGAGGCCGCGTTCGTGCTGCCGTCGTTCGCCGAGAAGAAGATCGCGCCGGTCCGCAAGACCACCGTCTAACACCCGCCACATTTTGACCAAATTTTAAATTTAACAAAGTGTGTAGTGTACAGTCCGACTCAAAAAGTGGACTCACTGACCCTAGTGGTCAACATAGCAGACCGTACGCGTCCTTTGTGGGAAAGACGGGGAGGAGGCCCGTGCGGTGTGCACACAGCTCCGCGCGGTCAGAGCCCATTTGCTCGGGCTCGCCAAGGCCGGCCAAGCGTATCATTCTTTTTGCCTGAGCACGAGGTGTACCACCACTTCCTCGTCGACCGCACCTACATCAAGGACATATGGGGCTCGCCGACGTCAGCGCGAAAGGCGCGATGGTTTCAGACGCGCTAGACGTTGTTGAACCAGACGCAGGCGCGGAGCACGGGCCAGAGATAACGGAACGCGGCTTGGTGCATCTTGAAGCGTCGAGTAGAGGTGTAGCCCGAGAGCGTTGTCGGCAAGACCTATGTACCACTGCCAAGTCCATGCACGATTGTCGTCAAGGCGGCGCTCAACTGCACTTGCACGACGTTCAAAGTTGAGGAACGTGATCTTGGTCGGCAGCCCTACCCGGTAGACAAAACTCTCCACAAGATATTATAATACACGAATGTCTCGCATCTCGCTCGTAGATTTCGCGTTAAAACGACCGCGAGTACTTTTTGATTTCGTATAAAATCTCTTGGGTCGTGACAATTTCGGTCGTCGCGCGGCCAGCCTTCTTGCCAAGCTCGAGGAACCGCGTGTAGTACAAGAGGAGTTGCGTGAGCACTTGCTTGAGGATCTCCATGCCGTTTCGAAAGTTGGAGAAAAACTTCATCACGTTCCCGTTCATCTTGTCAATGCCGCTCTTCCAATTCGCGTTAAAGTCCTTGGTGATGCGGTCGACTTTGGCCCCATCCGGTGCGACGCCTTTCGCTTCGGTCTGCTGCACAAACGTAATGAGCGGCCCGTACCACGTCACGAGCTCCTCTTCCACAAACTTGTCGCGCTGGCCCATGAGGAGTTCGTCAAACTTGGCCGTCTCATCGGACGTGATCTTGCGCTCCGTCACGACGCTCGTCACGAGGTCATAGTTGTTGATAAGGAAGACGCACTTGTCCTTGGAGTTCTTGTGCACCTCCGAGAGCTTCTCCAAGAGCAGGACCAGGCCGTCCCGGAGCGCGGCGAGGCCGTTCAAGATCGTTGCGCCGCTCGCTTCGTCGTCCATGGGCGCCAGCGTCAGAATCGACGCGACAAGCTCGGCGTAGCGCCGCGTGACGTAGTGCGGGTGGAGCTCGACGCTGCCAAGCTTCTTGGGCTTGGCCTGGAGCACGCTCTGGACGTTGAGGTCGATGACCGCGTGGTACCGCGGCCACAGCAGTAGCAAGACACGGTCCAAGAACGAGTCGAGGACGGGCACCCGGCGCTTGGCCATGAGAGTCTTATGGTCGGTCGTGAGGCGGATCATGAGGAGGAGGCCGATGCTGTCGAACGACGTGCAGAGGTAGTTTTCCAGTTGCTCGAGGCACAGCGAGAGCGTTTTTGCAAAGATGCGCAGAAAGAACTCGCGGACCCGAAAGCCGTCGGCGCCATGGAAAAAATCGAGCAGGAAGAGATACTCGGACGTCGCCGCATTCATCAAGTGCTGCTGGAGGCTCCGAAAGATGGTCTCGTACGGGCACTTGAGGTTCTCGGCCTGGGCGACGTGGATCATGATGGGCGGCGCGGTCGCTTGCGTCAGAATCTGGTCGCGGTCGCCGAGCGAGAATGCGTTCGTTTGCTTGTTGACATTGACGCGCGACGAGAACATCGACTTGAGCGACGCCTCCTCGACCGCAACGACGTCGGTGCGGGTCGCGGCCTCGTCATGAAACTTGATGAGACCCGTGTGGTAGGCCTTGAAGACGCCAAAGAGGATGCGGCTCATGGTTTCGGCGTACGTCTCGCGAAACTCGAGGGCCATGGACGGCGCTTGGTCGTGCAAGAACGAGACGGCGTACTTCATCTTGAGCAGTGTCGTCTGCTGCACGATCTGCACGTTGGTCTTGGGCTTCTTGAGGTCGTTGATGCGCCCGAGGAGCCACTCACGAATCTATCATGTGGCGTGAGATCAAAAGAGAAAGAGAGAAATCGAACCTGGGCACAGGCGCGCAGCTTGAGCTTCTCGAGGTCCGACTCGACCTGCTTGACCGCGGGCGTCGTACCCGGCACGATGCCAAGCGACGAGGCGTCGGCCTCGGCTTGCTTGGCGTACGTGAGCTTGCTGTTGAGGATCATGAGGTACGAAATGAAGCCGTCGTTGACTTCGCCGTCGTCAATGCCCTCGATGAGCGTCGGCGGAATGTAGACCTACGACAGCGCGAGCATGAATAGGAGAAGTGGGCTATCGAACCATACTTGATCAAGGAAGACGCGGAGACGCTCCTCGGCCTCGCGCCGGTTCT
Organism: Saprolegnia parasitica CBS 223.65; assembly: GCF_000151545.1. Classification (NCBI taxonomy): domain Eukaryota; phylum Oomycota; class Saprolegniomycetes; order Saprolegniales; family Saprolegniaceae; genus Saprolegnia; species Saprolegnia parasitica. The sequence goes on from NW_012156431.1 coordinate 294,187, forward strand.
TGAGCTTGATGTTCATGCCAATGGACTCGTTCTGGAGGTGTCGGATCTCGTCGCTGATACCGCCGAGGTCGGCCTGGAATCCAAGGAGCATCTCCTGCATGCGCGCGAGGATGTCGTCGCACGACTGCACTTGGTTGTAGAGGTCGACAATGTCGGCCGACTTGGCCACATACTGCGTGATCGACTCCATCTCGACGTCGCGCAGCTCGCGGTCGATCTGCATCGCGTACTGGCGCAGGTCCACGCCCTTGGCCAGCGCCTCCTTGATGAAGTCGTCTTGCTGGAACTGCTCGAGGTGATCGTCGAGCTCGTCAAAGTCAATGTCTTCCAGCACGTCTTCGTCCTTCATGCCGCCGCTGCTGTGCTCAAGATCTCGGGCGTTTTCGTGTCCTTGTTATCCGTACACTTCGTGAGACCTCGCAGTAGGTTATTTGCACGCTCCTTAAGAGGCGAAAGCCTATCTCTTTGATTTTTAGATTTGCATCCTTGTGGCTGTCTTGGCCTTCGATTCCTGCACATGGCATATTGGTAATCGAATGAACTAGTGTACGCACTCACGCCTCCATAGACGGAGAAGGAGCTCTCGGTCGTCAACTCGGCCGTGATCAACACGGCGTACAACATGCTCAAAGCGCCGACGACCCGCGCCAACTACCTGGTAAGACCTCTTCCCAGTCTTGCATCGTGATCCTTATGGTCCTTCCTGTACTAGCTGCATCTCCATGGCATTGACGCCCTCGGCGACAACACGACGCTCATGGACCCAGCGATCCTGATGCACATTATGGAAGCCCGGTAGGCCTTTGCTATTGTCCTCTACCTCTACCTTGTCTCTGAACGTAGCGAGCAAGTCGACGAGTGCACGTCCCTCGACGAGCTGGAACCGCTCAAGAAAGCCAATGCGACTGACATTGAGGCGTGCGTCGTGCAGATCACTTCGGCTTTTGACGGATCGCATGACCTCGAGACCTCCAAGCGCCTCACGGTGCAGCTGCAGTACCTCATGAAGCTCGCGGAAGCGATCTTGGACAAGGAAGAGGCACTCGAAGGTTAATTCGACATAAGCGTTTCCGATTCTATGTAGCATTACGTGCTTCCACACGGTCCCTCTCGTCGCGGCTTATATCCTCGTCGTCGTCATCATTATCGCTGTTCTTGCTGCCGTCTTGTAAATGCACATCGGAGGGTGTCACGACCGCGTTGGCGTCGACCGACGAAGTCCGGCGAAACTTTTGCAGCACGACACTCACACGTTTGTTTTGAGCGACTTTGGCGAGGCCGTCGAGTGCCTTCTTCTTGAGCTCGAGGAGCATGAGTCGTGCAAATTTGACCATAAAGACGCTGTTGGCAACGACAATGGCAGTCTACAGAACCCGACGTCGGTACCGATCCAAAATGAGAGACGAATACCCCGATGGCGACCCGTGTGCCACCCGTAAGCTGGGGCTGGAAGAGGTAGAGGCCAAAGTACATGGTGAAGAGACACGTGAGCAGCGACGTTTGTTCGAGGTTGTTGACCACATCGAGCTCGTACGGCGTCGCCTCCATGTGGATGTACAACGCCACGAAAATCAGGCCCGTCGCGCCGAGCGACTGCGGCCCCGTGCCCCACGACTTGAGAAAGACCGAGACCATGCTCACAAGCACCTTGCGCATCATGATCCTACCGTCCCAAAATGAGGTATATACTAAAGAGACCGATAAAGAGACCAGATTTCCCAGTAGTAGTGCGCCAGCTTGTACCTAGGAAAAGACATGTCATCATGAGTCCTCGTCGACATGAAACCGTCACATGCGACAGACCCATCGTAGAGAAATCCAAATTGCAGTTGCGTGCGCGGGTCGTCCAGCGTCGCCCGACGTGCACGAAGGACGCCATAGGCAAAGCCGGGGATGCCAAACGTAATGCACAAAACGCTTGGTAGACCGACGCCTAGCATCCACTTGAAGTGGCTTGCATCGTAGCACGGGATGTCGAGGTCGGCGTCCAGAAACGCCATGGCGACGCCATGCTCGTCCATGCCGAGCTCAGAGCAGGAAAAGAGCTGGAAGATCTGCTTCGTGACGCCCGGGTGGATGAGGAACATGAGCACGATGATCGAGAGCACCGACTTGTCGTGGATCTCGCTGCGCACGGCGTCGAGATACGCGGCCTTGACGGTACTGAGCGGTTGTGGTCCGTCAACGAGCTTTCCTATTGAGCGTGTGCCCAAAAGGACAATGTCGGTCGGGTCTTCGCCGACGGCGCGCAAAATATCTTCAATTTCAGCGTCGAGAACGAGTACGTCGGCCCCCGTACCGCGACCGAGCGTCGCTTGCAGTAGCGGTGGCCACGCTTTCCGCTGGATGCGCTGCCGAGTAAAGCGAAACTTGAGCTTCCAGTACACAATCGGAATGACGACACAGAGCAGCGGCAAGCAAAGGTACAAGATGAGCTGTTCGTGGTACGACGAGAGGCCTGCGGACGACGAAGCCGACGACGGCGTCTTGTAGTGGTTCATGAGGCAGTTGATCGAGATGAGCTTGTCGGCAGGGTTGGACATGGCGCTCTGCGTGTTGAACATGGACGAAACGACCGCGGGCCACTGCAAGTCAAACGACCCGGCCAGGCTTACGAGCTGCATGTAGGAGGTAAAGATCTTGGTGATGATCGAGAACAAGTCGGCCTTGGTGCGCGACTTGTTGATGGTCATTTGAATAAGCACGACGGCGTAGACGATGCACGCAACGATGCCACCAATCAGCACCAAGACCGTCAGAGTATAGTCGCTCGGGCACTCGACGCACTCGGTCTTGCCACTGCGCGTGTAGCCGTGGGCACATTGAAAACAGAGATGGCCGGTAAAGCCCCGCTTGCACGTCTCTGGCTGCACCTTGTAGATGGCCACGGCACCTACATCATCATCATCCTATAATTTTCAAGCAAACAAGTGAGATCACCTGTATTGGGCAGTGGTGTACTCCCCGTAACGAGTAGCTGGAGCTCACTTGACGACGAAGACACACTGGATGACGCCACCACCGTGTATGTGGCGCCTTGGACGTACAGCGTATCGTTGGGACCGTAGCCCGAGCTATTGGAAGGGAGGAGGAGACCCATGGTACCGTTGACGCCCGTGTCCACAACGACCGACGCCAAGTCGTTGCCAAGGAGAAGCCCGTTGCACGCAGACGCCAGGCACTCATTGAGCCGACACCCGTCGTAGCGACCTGATGTGCAGACGCCAGTCGAATTGGGAAACCGCCAGTAGCCATCCGTGGCCTGAATGCTGTCCCCGCCGCCGCAGAGCGCACCGACTGGACACGCGTGGCAGACGCTTTCGCTGGCGTTCCAGCTAAACTGCCCCATGGGACATTTGACGCACTGCGCAACGCCGTGTGGAAGCACTTCACCGCGAACGCACCCCCGAAGATGCACAGCAACGGTGTGTAGCGGCACAAGATCGCCACCAGTGACCGCCAATGTCACGTTGAGGCCTACCGCGCGGCTCGTCGTCGATTAGCGGAGCGAATCGATCGTATACCTGGTGTAAACTGGACCCCCGAGGTGGAGAAATTGCAAATGCCGCGCACCGCCATGGCCTTGCCCGCTCCGACAATAAACGCCGAGGTGGTCAGACTCACGAGCGTGACTTGTGTCTTGCTGTCCGTCGCAACCGTCTGCAGATACTGATCCTACGCACAATAACCGCGTCAGATATACATGCGTTGGACTTATTTCAGTACGTACAACAACATGCACAACAAACGCTCCGGCAAAATTTTGCCCACTCGCTTCCCCGTACACGATGCCATTCGACGCTGGGGGCGTGTACCGAGGCTGCAGAGCGTACGGTAATGACGCCACGTCAGGGCCATACACAGCACTGTTGTTGGCAAACGTCTGGGTGGTCAACCCCAGTGGCTCGACACCGGTCCAGTAGATGCCACCGCCGCCACCGGTTCTTGCATCGTTGTTGCTCCAACGCGAGTTGGAGAAGACGCAGGGTGCGTTTTCGAGGTAGAGGGCACCGCCGTAGCCGCTGCTGCTATTGACAAAGACGGACGCAGTGATGTGGATGCTCGGCGGTGTCGACGTAGTGCCCATGGAAGCATAGACCGCGCCACCGGTGGCGCCTCCGGCACGGTTCTCGAGAAAGGTGCAGTTGGTCATAAACGACGCGTTCGAGATCGTTGCGATGCTGATCGCGCCGCCTTGAGCAACGCCACCGGGCGTGAGAAAAACCGAGTTGTTTTGAAAGACGCTCGAGTGCAGCGTGAAGGTTGCAAGATCCGAGATGGCAATGGCCCCGCCGATGGCCGCCACATTTCCACGCAGCACCGAGTACAACACCGTGAGCGAATTGAACGAGATGACAAGTGCGCCTCCGAGACCCGATGCGGTGTTGCCATGCAGCACGGACGTATCCAGCGTGATGTCCGAGAGGTCGGCACTGAAGGCGCCGCCTGTGATGGCACGATTGTAGGCGAGATGCACGCGGAGCGTGCTGACGGTCGACGAGGCGACCGCGACGGCGCCACCGCCGGCCGCCGTGTTTCGGACGAGGTGCGAGTCTTGTAGTGTCAATATGCTTGAAAAGCCGTAGATCGCGCCACCATTGGCACCCGCCGTGTGGTGACTGACCGTCGACGCCTGAAGCACGAGGCTCGAGATGATGCAGTAGAAAGCGCCCCCGTTCTTGGCTGCGACAGCATTCGTGACGTTGGCGTTGGTTACGACGACGATGGAATCTTCGAGCGCCATCATGCCACCGCTACTGGACGTCGTGGCCTCCGTGTGTAGGTAGTCAACAGTCATGGTAACGAGCACGAGGTACATGGCGCCGCCCATCGTACTCGCCGTCGTGTTGGCAATCAAGACGTTGACAATGTCGCCGGCCTGGAAGGTGCAGTCGATGAGGTAGATAGCACCGCCTTTCGTCGCCGACGAGGCGGTGATATTGACATTGGTCAAATGAATCGTTGTGCTCTGCGACTGCAGCACGAGCCCGCCACCGTACTGGAATGCCGTGCTCTATCACAGCTCGTTACATTCGCGATAGAGAAGTCATGTGACGTCGTCATCGTACGTTGGTCATGGTGACGTTATCAATGACAACGGTGCTCGATGTGACGTAGATGCTGCCGCCGTGACGGTAGGCGACACACGATGCAAACTGCGAGTCGGAGATGGCGACGGCCGAATTGGAGTCGGCATAAATCGCACCGCCGTCCGTACCACTGACATCGGCGAGGAACGTTCCGTTCTCGACAACAATCATCGTGGCGGCTGTGAGTGCGATGGCGCCACCGCCTTGCTTGAGCGGCCGTAAGCAAACACGTCGTCGGATATCAAGACATGGTCGGACGACGAGACGAAGACACTGCCGCCGTACTGACCGGCGTTCGACTCGTAGAGGTTGCGCTCGAGAACGACGACGAATTCGGCGCCTTGGGCGAACGTCGCCGTCACCATGAGGGCACCCCCGTATTTGGTCGCCGCGTTCAATCGAAACACATTGCGTTGAAGTAGTGTATATGACTGCACCAAGAACACTACAGAGGGTTCGGAAAGGAGGTAAACACAGAATTGAACGACGCACCAGCACCACCAAACGACGCTTGATTCGCTCGAAACGTGCAATTGGAAATCACAAGCAGCGGCTGCAGCGTCGCATCGAAGCAGTTGAGCGCGTAGAGCGCACCACCAAGACCTCTGGTGGTTGTCGATGCAGTTAGGCTCACGGTGTTGCTTTCATAGACGCTCCTCGCGTCCGCAAACGCCGAGCTGAGAAGATAGACGCCGCCGCCAGCGACGACGGCAGCGTTGCCGGCAAACGTATTGAGGACGCTGAGCACGGTCGACGTCTCGGCGCGGAGACCACCGCCCTTGTCAGCGCCCGTGTTGTTGATAAACACGGTTCTTGAGACATTTAGTTGCGTATTGATGGCGCGAACGCCCGAGCCGGCGTTGGCCGTGACCTCTGAATTGTTGATTGTGACGTATGCACCGTCGAAGCCCATCGCGCCACCAAGGTTGCTACGGAAGATGCTGTTGACGATCGTGGCGACACTGGCTTGGTTGACAGTCAGCGCGGTTTCAGGCACGCTGCTGCCAACGTTGCGCGTAAAAGTACAGGCCGAGATGGTGACGGTTGATGGATTGAAGAGCGTTGCCGACGACGTTGCGTACGTTGAGACAAAGACGGCACCACTAAGGGTGGCATTGTTGGCATGAATCGTGCAGTTGTCGAGGATGGCGGTGGCCGAAAGCACAGCCACGGCAGCACCGGCGGTTGCAGCGTTGCTGTCAAAGGTACACCCGCGTAGGGTCGTGACACTGGGCGCAACGACCGCCACCGTGCCTTGCCCCGAGAATTGGTTGCCATAGAAGCGACAGTTTTCAATGAGTGCGTTCCCGCCAATGAACAAGGCCACGCCCCGCAGCGGCGACGCCGTCGTCTAGTCGCAATGAGTACCTCCGTGTGCGATCGTTTTAAATTGTACCGCGCAGCTCGTAAACGAGAGACCGCGGATCACGGACAGGCCTTTCGCGTGGGTGAGGAGCCAACCGCGGGAGCTTCCTTGGCACGCGACAAGGGTCCAGGCAGCGCCACTCAGTGACGTGACATAAATGCTCGTTGGAAACGTGAGGTCACAGTACCCGGCGCCTTCATACCGCCCGGGAAAGAGCGTGAGCATGTCGCCGTCGCTCAGAACGTTCTCAAACAAGTCGGCAAAGGAACTTGTGAACGGCGACTCGCGGGTACCGAGGCCGCTTGCGCCGTCGCCCGATGCGTAGCTACTGGGCGCGACGTAGTATTGCCGCGGCATCAGGTAGTTGATGCGGAACCGCCCGCGCCCGCCGAGTGCCGAAGCAAATCCAATCTGGGCACGGCTACCGGAAGCTTTGTACAAGCTGTTGATCATACCGGGCGTCACGCGAAGGGCAGGTGGGGACGCTTTTGTCGCTGGACTAGAGTAGTGCGCGGTGCTGTTGACAGTTGTGAGGCTCGTTGCTGTCCACGGTACGCTAGCCATGGGTGTCCACGCACTGCAATCGGTGGACCCAGGGTTCGACGCGTTGTAGGCGTCGACGACCCACGCGTTGTCAGCTGGCATGGCGACGCTGCTGTAGCACATGGTGTTCATCGATGTTGTAAGTGACGACTCGACCACTTGCCACGGATTGTTGACACTTTCATTGCTACTGTCGAGCTGGCACTGCGCGTTACCCAGTCCAAGCGCCTGAACTTGCCAAGGACCATAGGCGACCAGCGCATCCGTCTTGTTTGGACTCGCCGAGTGACTGCGAAACGTGTACGTGGCGTAAAACCCCGTCGACTGCAACGATGTCTGCTGCGGCGGCAGCGGACCGACCCGGTAGCTCAGAATCACGTTTGGTCCGACGGTGGTGCTGAAGGGTGGGTGGCGACCACAGAGGGCCACCGGCGGCCGTCCCGGCTCGATAAGACTCAGTGTCCCCTCGGCGCAGATCACGTGGAGGAGTGAGAAATGGATCGTGATGCGGTCGTTCGCGGGTGCTTGCAGGTTCCACTGACACTGCGTGTCGGGTAGCACCGCAGTCGTTTCGGTGGCTTGGCCGTCCGTGAGCACACCGCTCGAGACGATGATGCTCTGATTGCTATTGGAACATCGCGGAAACGGCACCGATGCAAACACAGGTGGCACGAGGCGCTGAACGCTGCTCGGTGGCCGCCATGTCCCGTTGACGCGCGCCAAGTCGGATGTCGCTGCCACGGTGGTCATGGACGCGTCCCGCATCTCAAACGAGACGGTCGCGGCCGAGCTGGAGACGCTATTGACCCAGAGGTTTGTGATGACGTAGGCGACGGCCTCGGCTTGTTGGCTGTAGCGCAACAAGAGACCAAGCACCATCGTGTCGGAGAGACCAAAGTTGTACGTTCGACTGCGCACCAGCGTCGCTTGTAAGAACGACGCGTTGGGCGCGACCCACGAGACCACCATGGACGTCGCATCAAATGCGTTTACGAGAAGATGGGTTTGCGCCGCGAGGTCGAGTGCGTGGGTGATGGCGGTCGCATTGAAGATCGTTGTCGGCGGTGTCGCGCACCCGAGACGCCGGAGCGACCACTGACGTGTGACCACCGAGCGCACTGCGTACTCGCCGACGGACGCAGAGAGGACTTCCATCGTGCTCATCGTTGCCGCCGTCGGCGACGTGACGGTGTTGACGACCGCGTCCGCGGGCTCAAATGCGGACAGCACACTGTTGCCGGCGTACGCCGCCGCAATTACCGCGTCTGGCAAGACGGTATCATAGAGCTGGACAGAGTAAATGGTGCCTTGCCACGTCTGGCTGGGACTGCCCTTGACGAGACGACCGCCAAGAACGAGGCGGCTCGCGTCGTTGTAGCCCGTGATGCCATAGACATTGCATTCGACCCAGTTGCCAGTGAGGAGGTATTGATCCCACTGCTGGTTCAAGCAGTTTTCATACGCAGCGCTGGTGTCGAGCGTGCTGTAACGGAGCCCGTTGACGTAGTAGGCGATGACACCGTGATGGAACGTGACGGCGAGGTGCATCGTGTCACCAGAGAAGGACGCAGGACTCACGGTAGCGGCGTGATTGGTGTCGTACGCACCGAGAATCCACTGCCCCATGCCCTTGGTGACACCAGAGATCTGAAGAAAGAGCGACCCGGCCTTGCCGTTTTCTTGCGAGAGGAGATATTGCGGACCACTCGAGAGCACGACCGTTGCATTGATGATGAGCGTAAACGTACTCGAGGCCTCGATCGAAGCCAATGCGCTCGTAAAGTCAACGCGCACGAGTCCGCTGAGAACGCTGTTGGGGGCAAGGGTCCATGCCCCGGTATACGAAAGGACCGGCGTTGCCAGTGCAGCATACGTAATGCCCGTGAGCAAGTCGGGCTTGGTCAGACGACTGGGCCACGCCGACGAGAGGAGCGTCGTGTTCAGACCGACGTCGGCGCCATCTCGACACACAAAGTATGGCTGAGTCCGGCGGGAAAAATGAAACACCGACGGATACGGTGCCCACACCACTGTCGTCCAGTCCACGTCGTAGGTCACAAACTCGGCCGTGACGTTGGCCGTGTCCGCGTCATAGTCGTTAAAGTAGAGCTGCACGACGGACGCGTCAGTCGTATACGCATCATCGGACGTCGTCCACCAGTAGGCTTCGATGAGCGACTTGGCGAGCGCGGCAGTGAGCCCGACGCTTGTGGCGTCGGCGCAGGCAAGCCCACGGCGGTAGGTCACCACGTCGTAGAGAGGCGAGTTGGCTCGCGCGAGCGCCACCGTCGCCGACGTTGCTGTCGCCGACGACTGAAAGATCGGCACCGAGTACGCGACGCCGTACGTGCGCTGGAAAAAGAGTGCTCGGTCGATCGCGGTCGCTGCCGAGAGCCCGACGGTGGTACTAGCGTCGTGGTAGACATGGTCGGTGGCGGCGCCGTCATAAATGGCCACTGTATCGGTCGCTTCGAGGTCCGAGAGGTCCTCGAACTGGAGGACGATGAGCGCATTTGACTTTTGCAGTTGCCAGAGACATTGCACCGGCGGGTACCCGATCGGTGGTTCCGGTGGTACAAAGTTGGTGCGCAGCATGTACGCATCGGGTGGAAATTCAAGGGTGCCTTGCCGACCGGGCAGTAGCGCCTCGGCGTCGCAGGGCGACAACTTCTCGGTGCAGCTTGGGCCTGCGTACCCCGGGTCACATTGGCAGGTGCCAAATGCACACGATCCATGCTGACACGCCGCCGGGCACCCGTGGCCAGTGACAACAACACGAAAGATCGACGAAGCGTTCGTCGACGACGGCACATGGTACAAGAGTGACAAGTGGCGCGTCGACGCCCGAAATGTCGTAAAGACAATCGAAGAGCGAGGCTCGGGGGCGTCACGTAGACACCACCTCGTAAGGCGCCGTGGATGCCGTAGCGGCTACTGTCCAGCACCTACACCAATGTACGTACATCGATGCCAAAGCCGTAATGTGAACGTACTCTGGTCGCGTTGTACACGCTCCACTCGTAGCAAAGCAGAAGTGAGGCGTCTGCCGTATCGCAGGCTGCCGTTTGCATCTGAGCGATCTCGACGGCCGACTTGGCCTCGTCGTAGAGGCGCAGTTGCTGGAGTTGCCCAGCAAACGAAATATGTGTGGCATCAGGCAGCGTGGCATGTCCGCCGACAAACAATTGTGCGGGCACCGCGAGTAGCGACGTGTTGACACTGCCGGCTCGAGTCACACTTTGGCGCTGGCCGTCGATATAAGCAAAGACATCGTTTTCCGTCGCTTGGTAGACAAGCGCCACGTGAAGCCACGTATCATGAAGGACACTTGTCGTGAGGGTGAACTCGGCGTCGCTGACGACGAGCGAGAGATACCCCGTGTCGGGCGCGAGCTGCACCGTCACATACGCATGCATTCCCTTGTCGGTGCCGAGGATCTTCATTTTCTTAGGCTTGACATTGACGCAGTTGGCGGCGACGGAGCAGTCGGCTTTGGTCGACGACGGGACGTTCAACCAGAAAACGACGGTTGTCGGCAGGGTAGGAAGTGGATCGGTCGACGCAATGTAGTCGCTTCCGCCGTTCATTTTGATGGCATAGTTGTGAACCGAGTAGGATGACGCCGTGATGTTGGCGATAAGGCTTGTCGGTGACGTGGTGTTGCCGTCGTAGAGCTCGATACGGTCGCCGACGGACGTCAGATTGAGGTCGAGAAACCGTAACCAGAGCGATGAAATCGACACTGCGCTGGACGTGAATGTGTAGAGGCACGAGGTGCGCGCCGGTGCAAGCCGACTGTAGGTCAAGTTGTACGTTGGAAATACGACCGCATTGGTTGTCGGGTCCAGAGGCAGTGTCGTCGCAGCGTCTTGACAGAAATGACGAGTGCCCACTTCAGGGAACGCCAGCGCTGTACTGTACTCAAGCACGAACCCGTCAAAGGACGTCCCTGATTTATCGCCGGCGCCCGTGTACTGAATGAGAACGGTTGTCGTGTTGAGCACGAGGGATGGCAAGTCACTAGACATGAGAGAGATTCAGCTCATTAACAGAGGTTGTAGAAACAACATACATGGCTGCCAATCGGCTCGGTAGACTTGTCTCGGTGAGTCTGCCCTGAACGGAAAACTACTGCAGGCATCAGCACAAAACGTTCGATGACGAAAGACGATGTACGTGATCGTTCGGCGAGAGTTGCAGCTGCTGGAGCGTGAGGACGAGAAGCGTGTACGGTGCCAAGACGGGCGCAATCGCCGGTGCAATCGTAAACCGGCAGAGACGGACGCCGGCCGTGATGGATGTTGTGTAGCCGTCTCGAATCGTGCCCGACGCGTTCGTTAACGTGACATTGCCCTTGAAGAGACCACACGAATCGGCGCTGCTCAAGCACACCTCGGGGGCTCCGTTGACGAGGCACCACGGCTGCGCCGTCGCAGGATCTGCCGTCGACGCCCCCGTCGTCTGGCATGAGAAGGCTGAGATGGTGTCTTGGACGGCACTGGCGTCGGGACCCGTGACAACGCACTGCGCTGGAGCCGAGACCCCTGGCGCCGACGCGGAGACCACGTTGCAGCCGTGGCGGTCGATGGTGAAGAGACGCGTAGCTTGGTACCGCTTGATGGTGAAGAGACGCGTGGCTTGGTACCGCTTGGCGTCCGTGCCGTGTGCAAACGCCGGTAGGGACGCTGTCGGTGGGCCGTTGGGAGGACCGTTGGGAGGACCGAGCCCCGACGCGCTACTACCCGAAGCCGAGGAGGACGAGCTGCCGGATGACGACGATACGGAGGAAGCAGCCGCAAGGCGACGCCGCCAATGACCCGCCACCGGCTCGTAGATGTAGCAATTGTTGCCACACGGGACCGTGGTGGCGTCGGCAACGACCTTGGTTTTGATGTACGTGTACGTGATGAGCATTGTGGCTAGCCCGGTCGCCGAGTCGATGGATTTCACAGCCGACGAGACGAGCCACGGCGGCATGTCGGTGCACTGACACGGTTGTACAGCCATCTCCAGCTGCGAATTTGCATAAGTCTGCGTGTTTTGTTGACACATGGTGTCGCCATAGCCATTGGATGCCATGTAGTTCCGAAAGCGGCCGCAGTTGCGCTGCGTATAAGTCATTGGAAAGCTGCATTGGCTGCCGTTGATCGTCGAAGTAGGCACCGACACGATCGGTGCGAGCGCGGCAAGACTCGCTACGACATTTGATTAGAACGTTGTCCGCATCAAGAGCAGCTACCAGCGCGAGTGATGCAGATCTGTATCGCGTGTGGCAGGGAGCTCTCAAACGACGTCACGACACCCGACGTTGTTACGGTGACGCACGTGACATCAAAGAAGCAGACGACCACGGACGAGACGCCGGTGCGTTGGAACCGCACACTGAGCGCTTTGGTGGCGCTAAGGGCATCGGCGACAATAACACTCGTGGTAACGACGCTGTCGACCGCAACGTCGACAGTGGAGGCGTCTGCGGGCGATACCTCGAGCGTGGGTGCCCCCGCCTGGTTGTAAAACCCCAGATGCCACGTACTAACGTTGACGATTCCGCTGACGTAAAGCACATTGTTGACAGCAAACGTGTCGGCTGTGAGGTCCACGGGGGACGCCAAGCACGGGTTGACTTCTACGCCAGTGAATGGGTGGGATCGTCTTGTATGGTGGAGAAATGTACCAGATGTGCTGACGTTGAAGCCAAAGCTATGGGTGGTGGACGGAGATAACGTATTGCTGCCGGCTGCCGCAAGGCTCAGATCATTTCGATGCAATGAGAGATCCCGGGCGCTGCCATCGAGGAATCTAAGACGCAAAGATGATGCCGCCACTGCAAGCGATGCCCGACGCACCTATATTCGGCAACGAGATGGCTCGTCGTCATTCTGGACGACTGAAACAGCGTTGATGGTCCCTGCACCGTGTTCCAAAGCCGTAGGAACGCCAGCGCGCCGGTAAAACCACCGATGTCGAGCGGCAGCGCTGGCACAAGCGAAACACCGATGGTTGATACAGTGCTCGACGCCACGACGGCGGTAGTATTGGTCGTGGCATTGTAGGCGTAGAGTGTTGTGGCGCCCGAGGCCGCATTCCATGTCCATGCGACCGAGTACCAGCGTCCGTCATCAACACTGATTGTTGTTGGCCACACCGAGGTGCCAATCGTAAACGTGAGTGCCGACGACTGCGCCACCGAGAGCCCCGGGTAGCTCAAGAGAACGTCGGTCGCGTTGCGGACCGCGATCCGAAGTGTCATTTCAATCGTAAGGCCGGACGTCGAGTTCAGGCCGAGGAGGGCATTGCACTTTGCGACCAGCGACGCATCCGAAAACAAAAGGGCAAAGTCGTCGGGCGCTCGGCATCTCTGGTTCGCTCCACAAACTGTCGACGCTGGACAGTCGCTGGACGAGAGGCACTGCTTGGTCATGATGACGTCACTCGAGGCACTGCCAACGCGCACACAAGCACCGTACGCATCGCACTGCGAGCCTTGACCGCACTGATGTACAAGCGGACACGACTGGACGATCGAACCGTCCGTGACGTTCCAGTTGAGATCGGGTTGTGGCGTTTGTTCTAGTCCACCAAGTTAGCTCTGGAAAAATGGGCATGAGCGACCCACGGGGAACGACAGGAGGGAGGGGGCAGTAGACGCAGTCGCCGTTGTAGACACGGCCTTGGAGCGGGTCGAACGCTGAGCTATCGAGACTCGGGCTGTGCTTGCACGTCATGACTGCCGACGGAAGCGCGCCGCAGTCAGGGTCTACCACTGTATAACCTTTGAATTTTGAACGACAAACAATACCATAGAGGCCGCAGCCGCAATCGCATCCGTCACTTGCATTATAGTGTGTCCCTGCACAGAGCCACCCTTGGGGGATGTCGCACGCCGGCCCCGACCAGCCGTGAACGCAGACGCACTCGCCGTTGAGGCAACGACCGTGACTACCCGAGCACGCATTTGGGCAGTAGGCTACGAGCGATATGGCGTCAGGAGGATCATACCGGTGGTGCTACCGTACCAGCTTGCCACGATACGGCGAACCCGGCGGCGGCGGGGCCATCGAGGGAGGCATAAGTGAGGAACAGGACGCCTTGACCGTTTTGGAGAAAGTACCCGGAGGGTGGCGGGTGCCCACCCGAGAACCTGGCCACGACCGTCGCGTTGGCCGATGCGCCGTCGTAACTACCGTTAGCCGCAGCATAATGCGTTACCATCCAAGATAACTCCGAGTGCATCCACGTACATGGTGACTACCGGAGCTGAAACGCGCTAAACGATATCCAAATCGAGTCAAAGAGCACGCGAGTGCCCGATGTTGGGTCAAATCGCGTCGGCTGCAGCAGCCACGAGCAGCTCATGTTGGGTTGGTTTTGTCCGAGCATGTTGTCACGAAAGGTCTGCGCCGTCGTTGCGTTCGCACCGTCGGCGACCGAAAGCTGCGGCGAGAGGACGCTAGGACCGCTGCAAAACGTACTCGCTACTCGAAACGTTGGCCCTTATGTCACCGAGACGCAAGTAGGTACCGAACTCGTAGGTGGCGGCCATGCCGTAGACGGCCGAGTCGTCGGGGACGACGCCGTCCGGCTTAATGAAGGACCGGTAGATGACGTAGATGTCCCGTGCCGTCGACTGCATGGTCGAGACGGCACCGCCGACGGTGTCGTCGTAGCTGCCGGTAAAATAATACCATGACGCACTGCGTGACGAGTCGGTGAGCAGCGAACCGTACGTGAGGTCGCACCGCGTCGGGTCAAACGAGCCCTGTTGGTTCGCGACGCACGTGTCCTTGGAGAGCGGACTCGTTGCATACTCAAAGGTCCCGACGGCATCGCCCCCCGAGAGATCCAACGGGCGGGTGTAGAGCGACCAGCCGAGGGGTCGCGGCGCGTTGCGGCCGAGGTTGACAAGCACGACGTCATTGTTGCCGCCGTAATCCGCTTCGAGGTTTAGGAGTGTGAACGTGAGCGCGATGATTGTGTTGGGCTTGGCAGTCGTGATCTGCCAGTGGCAGTCGACGCCAGGGTTGTAGCTGCCGACCTGCGGCGACCGGTCGCGGAGGGCACCTGGGGCTTTAGTCAGTTGCGCCGATGGCGTGCATTGCTGACTTACGCCCGTCACGGCCCAGAGAGCGACCAGAAGCCACCGCATCGGATCCCGCGTGCTGTGAAAACGCCACTGTAACGGCGCGCGGTCATTTGTCGAAGGTTACGAAGCGCCACCCGATCCACACGGAGGCGCTGATGCCAAGGCGTGGGGCGATGCGTCAGTGAAGACCCTGCAGACGCTCGTACTTGATGCCATTGTCGGGGTAGACGGGTTGGCACACGTCGAGAGAGAGGCGATGCTGGCGTAGATTGGCGTATTCGAATGCTTCCGTGGCTCGAATTGGTCCGCTCGTGGCACGCAATCCATAATTGACATGGCAAAGTTTCGCAATTGCAATTATTGTTTACATGTCGACTATATCTTAGTGCCGGTGGTGGCTGTACTGATACCGAGCCAAAACACACGCGATGCCGTCATGGCCCCGTGCGCTTGCGACCGCCGAGGCCGTGAACCCTTCGCTTCGGTGCCGAAGAAGAAACTGCACGACGTGCAAATGGCCTGCGGCGGCAGCACGGTCGATGGCGGCCGTCGTGCAGCCCTCTCCACGATGCGCATGTAGAAAGCGTACGACGTCGAGGTGCCCGTTGCCGGCGGCATCGTCCATCGCGGCGACTGAAGCGCCTTCCGAGCGAAACTGATGCAAGAAGCGGACGACACTACCGTGGCCGTGGCCAGCCGCCCGGTCAAGCGCTCGGAACGAGCCTATGAGTGTTGGGTGCTCGTTGTGGAAGTACTGCAGTAGCTCGAGCTGACCGGCGGCCGCTGCAACATCGATGGCGAGGCCCGAGAGCCAAAAGGGCCGCCAGTCGATGATGGCGCGGATCAAGTGCGTTGACTTTGCAGTGGCAATCGCGTGGTGCAGCAGACAGCGCCGCTCGGAGCGCGCCACGTCATAGACGATCCGTGGTAGCGTACGGAACACGGTGGCGTGCCAGGCAGCAACGTAGTCGTGCAGACTCGCGAGAAGGCCTGCTTGGTACGACACGATCTGCGCGAAAAGCTCGGGCACCGTCAAGACGGCGACTGCTGTCATGCGGTGAAATCCACAAATGAACCGAGCATCGAACGCGACGACGATGGTGCGTCGAAAGACGGATGGCAGCTGCTTTTGGACACATTTTGGATTTTTTCTTTATAGAAACAAGACAAGATACAGAGTTCCGACAACGAAGCGAGAAGGACGGCAACGTTCACGCGATTGCGAGCGCGAGAAGACCGTCGAGGTTGATGGGAATGGTTGGGTCGGCCCAGACAACGTCGCGGCGCAAGGGCACGTGGTACGCTGGCACGTTTCCGATCTCGTGCATGGGCTGGTCCATCACGTCGTCCATGGCGACGCCGCCCACCACCGCAGGGTTGATCGTGAGGAGGACTCGGTCTCGGGCCAACGCGCATTCGTAGCATTGGTCGAGTCGCAGAATAGCATCGGCATGTCCATGGCACTTCTGCTTCGTGTTGCTGGTACGAGGTGAATGTGAGAGTGCACTAGGCGTTCGAACACCTCGCTCGTGCAACGACGACAGTGGCCAGTGCAGCATATCTATATACCGAGCACTTATCAAGCACGCTGCTGCTACTACACTCTACTGTTTGTTTGGAGGAGGTGCAAACGGCAAGAAGTATCGACTTGATACATCGCCATGCTAGTGGCATCCACAGCCCCACACATGTGTCGTGCGAAATGGCACTGTGCTTCTTGCGCAGCGAACTCGCCGACGGCGACGTCGTCCATGTCCTCTTGGCACAAGGCGCTTCAATCGACTGATACATTGATAAAATGATATTTGTACGTGCGCAGAGCTGCAGTATCCAACGCTATACGATGTGAGTGAAGTACCATACACCATACACCATGGCTGTGCGAGTGATGTTCCTATCAAGTGGTGGCGACCCGGTTTCTGGCTTTAGATTCAATCTTTCAACTTTTCAGTATTTCGTTTCCAACACGCGAGTGGACGGAAAGAGTATAGATAGGGTGTACTTAATCGATCGGGACTATGTGTATCGGCGTCGCTTTGGTGTCGAGACAGCGCTCTCCGTCTCGTCGTCGTTGTCGTCGTTGTCGTCGTTGTCGTCGTCCACCGACTTGTCTTCGGGGATCGCATCGTGCAGCGTCGGCAGCGTTAGCCGAACGCCCTTGGTGTTGACAGCGCGGTTGATAAGCGCAAGATCCTACATCGTATAAACGTGCGTCAACCTCCATGTGATCCGCATCTCCGTCAAGTACCCGCGCCGGGCTTTCTCCAAACGCGTACAGTGCGTGGGTGCGCGGTGTGAGCGCGGTGCGCGGCTGGCGGATCTGCCGCAACGGCGATATGTACACGTTGCTACTGAGCACGCGCTTGGGCGACGACCGCTGCGACGGCCGGGGCAGCGACTGGATCTCCGCGAGCGACTGGATCTCGACTTTCGGGGCGGGCGGCCGCTGGACGCTGCCGTGCGTGTGGAGCAATCGCTCGACGGCGGCGGTCGCGGCCTCGGCAATCACCTCATTGTCCGAGACGCCGACGTGCGGGAGGTGCTGGACAAAGGGCGTCACGGCGTTGGCCGCCGCTTCTTGGCGATCGTGCAGCTGAAACTGCAGCAGGAAGGCCTTGAGGGTCGGGATGTAGCACCGGTTGTAAAACTTGATCACGTCGCCTTTGATTGACGGCTTGTCGAGCGGAATCTCGCGGACGATCGCGGCTTTCGCCGACGCGGGATACGTGCGCTTGTACGCCTCGAGCACGCGCTTGAACGTGACCTCGGGCACGACGTGGTTGACCTTGCACACGCCGTAGAAGCTGCAGAGAATCACATGGTCCACATGGCGATCGCGGAGGAGCTCGGCGTGGTTCGAGATGCACTCCTTCACGCTCGTCCAGATCTGATTCAAGTACGTCGCGTCGAGCTGAAGGTGCTGGCCGAGCGCGTAGATGCGGTTGGCCGCGAGCGCGAGCACTTTACGAAAGAAAAGCTGCAGCATGCAGAAGCGCGCCGGCGTCGCCTCGTCGGCCGCCAGCAGCGCGTACAAGCCCGAGCGACTCTGCCACACGAGCGAGTCGAGCACGGTTTGCTCGAGGTCCCGCATGTGCCGCTTGAGTTCGCTCGGCAGCGACGGCGCGCGCTTCACAAAGCTCTCGAGGATTTTGCCAAAGTCAAAGGCCGAGACGTCGCACGTTCCGAGAATGTGCGGGAACGCCAGCGTCACGAGACTGTGCGCCTTGAGCACGACCTCCATGCTGCACGCAAACAGCGCCTTGTGGAACGCTGCGTTCGTGAGCAGCGACGAAAAGTCACTCGTGTGCAGTCGGTCGGCTTCGGCGTCGAGAAGCGACTCGAGCACGCGGTAGTAGAGCCCGACGCCCATCGTCTTGGTCTTGCCGAGACTGCCTTGGACCTGCGACGGCGGCGGCTGGGTGGCGCCCAACGGCAAGAGGAGCCGCGTCGACGGACGGTGCAGCGTGCCGACCTTGGTCGAGAGCTCGTGAATGAGCGAGAGAACCATGTCTTTGGCGGTTGGCGCTTGCACGCACCCGCCAAAGTACGTCAGTAGCTTCTCGGACGGGTGCGCAGGCAGCGACGATAGCGTGTGGCGGATCCAGTTGTTGGTCTCGACAGCGGCCGTCACGGGTGTCTGCAGCACGCTTGGCGACCGCTTCGGGAGAAGCACGCTTGGGGACTTGGTTGCTGACCCGGGCGCCTTGGTCGGTGGCACTTGGCCTTGCCACTGCCACGCTTGTTCAAACGAAGACGAGTTCTGACTTGATGGCGCAAATGGCGCGGGTGTGGGCTCGCGTTGGGGCGGTGGCGGCCCGATGAGCGACTGCTTGAGCTCGTGATCGGCAAAGATCGACTCGTCGAGGTCGTAGACGCGCAGGACATACGTCGTGTGGTAGTGGGTCTCGAGCTTGGCGACGTTGCCGGGAAGGAGCGCATCGCTAAAGATGGAGCTGTACGTCTCGGTGGCTGTCGACGCGAGGACGCCGGCGTCTTCGAGGCCTTGCATCTCCTTCTCGAGCTTGGCCATGGCGCGCTCGACGTCAATGCGGTTGACATGTGGCTTGGCACACAGCTTTTCAAGTATCGTGTGTGGCGACTGCGCGTGGGGACTGCCCAGCGAGCTCAGGGCGGCCGCAATCTCGGCCTCGACGCTGCGCACATGGACCTTGGAGATGACGAGCTGCAAGACAGCGAGAAGAAGGTAGTAGAGGTCGCCGAGGCCCGCGTTCGACATGTGGAGACGGGATCGAGCAATGAGGAAGAGCAGCCACCCGGCCTTGAAGAGGTGCGCTTTCCGTGGGCTACCTGGCTCCGTCGAGACGAAGGCCGACCAGAGCTGGTCGTACTTTGTAAACAAGATGGACGCGATCGTCAAGCGCTCCTTGAGCACGTTTGCGCGCGTGAGCAGATCCGGGCTTAGGTCCAGGATGAGCATGTTAAAGAGGCCCGTAAAGCTCGTCAGGAACGCGCTGAGGCCGACGTGGCACGCGCTGAGGAGATCGCGCAGCGTGATACTTGCGGGCGCGAGGTCAGGCCCGCCGTTCTCACGGTCGCGCTCGCGCTCCAGCTCGATGCCACTCAAGATGGCGAAGAGCGAGGCCATGACCCACATGTCGTTGGGGGCCGGCGCCTTGGCGTCATCGTCCGGCGCTTGCTGCGTCTGGTGCATGTGCTCTTGCTGGGCGACGGAGGCCATGATGACATCGAGAAGCTTCTGTGCGCGGGCGAGATGGGCGGCGTCCATGCGCGGGAGCACGGGCCCGAGGCCGTCAAGGTCCTGGAGGCGCATGGTGGCTGACCGCAGAATACGCAGTTGAACGAAGAACCGTCCGCGGTGATTGGCTGAAATAGAAGAAAATGCGAGGGAAATCCGCCGACTAATCGCACGCAACTTTACTCCCGCCCACGCGCCAGCCCATCAGCGAGATGCGAGACGCGATGGGCACTCGGCACTAGTAATAAGTACTGCGATATCGCACCCTCTTCTTCGTCTCACCCTAATGCTAGGCCCACGTGAAGCGTACTTGTGGTCCACAGTGGCACAGTGCACTTGCTCTACTATCGCTTTCTAGTCAATGTTGTCCATTCCAACATTCCAAGAACGCGCGATCAAGCGCCTGCAATCCGCACGCTGGTGTAGCATCGGCACAACACCGCCCACGGAGGCTGCATGCATGCAATGACGACCTTGAGCACCCGTAGATGGGTTCAGATCTGGAAGCGCCGAGCAAAGGTGCCGTTCCGCTTCGGGTAGGCCGCCAGAGTTCTCTGCACAGACAGAGCGGTTCATATGAATGAATGCACAGCACTCTGTGTATCGCAATGCAAAGCGCGCATGGCGCTGTCTGCAGCCATGGGTCTTTGGTCGATGCACGTGGCGCCAAAGTTGCGTGCGATTAGCCTGCTCGGCAGCGGTATCCGGCATCATCCGGAAAAGATCCAACCAGCGCGATTGGCGGAATCGGAATTGAAATTTCAAACGCGTCGTCTCTTGCGTTTTGTATCCCATACAAACATCAAGATGCAAAACCTAGGCGGCAGGGGCAGAATCCAAGTCGGGCATGGCCGAGAACGTCCAAGTCTTTTGCCGCGTCCGGCCGCCCAACTCGCGCGAGATGATGGGCGGCGCGGCCCGGCGCTGCGTGAGCGCCGACGCCGTCGAGGGCCAGAGCCTCGTGCTGGCCTCGTGTACGGCCAAGAAGGAGGCGCCCCGCAACTTCTACTTTGACCGCGTCTTTGGCGAGCGCAGCACGCAGGAGCAGGTCTTTGACGTCATTGGCCGCCCGATCACGACCGCCTGCCTCGAAGGCTACAATGGCACGATCTTCGCCTATGGCCAAACGGGCAGCGGCAAGACGTTTACGATGCTGGGCGAAGAAGACCAGCGCAGCGGGCGGCCGAACGTCAACAAGGGCCTCGTGCCACGCGTGCTCGAGTACCTCTTTGAGAAGCGCGACGTGCGCGACGCGAGCTCCGAGTTTGAGGCCACGTCCACGATCGAGTACAAGTACATTTGCTCGTTTCTCGAGATCTACAACGAGCGCGTCTTCGACTTGCTCGACGGCTCGACGTCCGAGGCCGGCCTGAATTTGCGCGAGAACCACGTCAAAGGTGTCTTTGTCGAAGGCCTCAAAGAGGCGATCGTCGAGAACGCGCAGCAGGCGACCGAGCTCATGACGATCGGGACGCAGAACCGCCACGTCGGCCACACGAGCATGAACCGCGAGAGCTCGCGCAGCCACAGCGTCTTCATCTTACAGATCCACTCGAAGGAAACAACCGCGTCCGGCCTCATCAAGAAGCGTCAAGCCCGCTTCAACCTCGTCGACTTGGCCGGCTCGGAGCGCCAGAAGAGCACGGAGGCTGCGGGCGACCGGCTCAAAGAGGCAGGCAACATCAACAAGTCGCTCTCCGCGCTCGGCAACGTCATCATGGCGCTCTCCGAGCAAGCCGTTGGCAAGACCCGACATGGTACCGTTTTTCCACTGTTGTTTCGTGTTTTTGTGGGTTTTCCACAGTTGTATCGTGCTTCCTTTTCGCGTTTTTTCGCGTTTTTTCGTGTTTTTTTTCCAATACTTGTACCATTATACCCTTATCCATTGCATAGTGCACTACCGTGACTCGAAGCTGACGTACCTCCTCAAAGACTCGCTCGGCGGCAACTCCAAAACGTTCATGATCGCCGCCATCAGTCCGGCCGAGGACTGCATGAGTGAGACGCACTCGACGTTGAAGTTTGCGCAGCGTGCCAAGATGATCAAGAACAACGCGTTCATCAACGAAGACACAAGTGGCAACATCTTTCTACTCCAAGAAGAGATCAAGCGTCTCCGGCTCCAGCTGCAGCAAGCCGGCGACCATGGCTCCAACAACACGCACCACGAGCACGGAGCCTCGTCGTCGTCGTCGCTACCACCGCTCTACAATCCGTTCTCGGAGCTCAACGACAACCCACTGCCATCGGACTGCGACCCGGCCGTCGACGCCCGCTTCCGGGAGCTCGAAAACACGCTCTCCAACATTGTCGACGAACACTCAAGTCAGAAGCGGTCGCTGGAAGTGCTTCAATTGCGCGAGTCGCACTACCGCGAGCTCTGCGCGCAGCTTAAACGCAAGAGCCTGCATCTGCGCTTCCTTCTCAAACTCAAGGCGGACAAGGAGACGAACCTCGAGCACATTGAGCGCATTCAGCAAGAGCTCGAGTACAACCCGAGTGTCGACGCGATCGAGTGGCGCCTCAAGTACGACGAGATCGAGCGGCTCTACATGGACCTCCAGGAAGAGGCGGCATCGCCGTCGCAGAGCGCCGACGACGTCACGCGGCTCCAACACATGCATTTCGAAGTCGCCAAGCAGCTCTCGCTCGTCATCAAGGACAAGCACGCGCTCCAAGCCCGCATCGGTGGCAGCGCCATCGTTCTCGACGAGCAAATGGACGCCGATCGTCCGAGTCTCGAGTGGGAGGCCAAGGTGGCCCAGGCGCAGGCACTGCAGAGCCTCGCCGAAGACGAGCTTGCAAAGAACACGCTCGAGACGCTCATGCTCCGCGAGAAGGTGCGCAGCCACGAGATGAAGCTCGCCCTCCAGCACGACTTGCTCTCGGACTTCGAGCACCAAATCCGCGTCCTCCAAGAAGTCCACATGGCCGAACGCACGAGCCGGGAGGCGGCGGCGTCGGCGCAACAACGCGCGCACGACGACGCGATCCACACCCTCCAGCAGCAAACTTTGGCGTGCGAGTACGCGATGGCGACGATGCGCCAGCAAATGAGCGGCGCCGAGGCGCAAGCGGCGCAATGGGCCGAGCGGGAGGCCCACTGGGCGGCCCAAATCGCGACCGCCGAAGGCAACATTCGTGACCTCACGGCGCAGGTCCGAACGTTCTCGGAAGAGTCGCTCGACATGCACGAGAAGGTGCAAGCGGCGTTTGCGCGCGAGACTA
Organism: Saprolegnia parasitica CBS 223.65; assembly: GCF_000151545.1. Classification (NCBI taxonomy): domain Eukaryota; phylum Oomycota; class Saprolegniomycetes; order Saprolegniales; family Saprolegniaceae; genus Saprolegnia; species Saprolegnia parasitica. The sequence goes on from NW_012156431.1 coordinate 317,214, forward strand.
CGCTGCAGGCGACCGTGGCGTCCTTGGAAGCGTCGCTGCAAGCACACGCGGCCGCGAGCGATAATGCGACGGCCTCGTTTGAGACCCAAGTGCTGGAACTCACGGCGCGCATTGAGGAGCTGCTGCGGATCAAGACGGACCTCGAGGCGACCGCGACCGCGAGTATCGAGGCGTTGGAAGCAAAGGAAGACGCGTACCAAGCGACGCTCGGCACGGTCGAGCAGCTCACGTTTGAATTGACCGAGACCAAGGCCGTCCACGACACCCACGTGGCCGCGAGTGCGGATGCGCTGGCCGCCGAGCTCACGCGCCGCGAAACTGAAGTCGCGGCCATGACATCGGCTATCAACGATCTCCACACCAAGCTCGCCTCGGCCAACGACGGGCTTGCGGATCTCTCGGCCCAAGTGGCCGCGCTCGAAGCTGCCAAGGCCGACGTCGAGGCAGCCCTAAAAGAGTGGCAGCAGCAAGCGGCCGACGCCGACACCACCGTCGCCACGCTACGCGACGAGCTCGAGGCCAAGGACGACACGCTGCAGGCGACCATCGGGGACGTCGAGCGGCTCACGCACGAGCTCGCGCAAGCAACCATCGCCCACGACGCGGTCGAAGCGAACCTTGTCGCGGAGCAAACCGACAAGGCGGCGCAAGTGACAATGCTGCAGGCGATGCTGGACGCAAAAGTCAGCGAAGGAATGCACTGCAAGGCGACAAGCTGGCACTGGAGGCGGCCTTGGCCGAGCTCTCGGCCGCACGCGCCTCGGACGCGGCCGCGTTTGAGGCCAAGCTCACGGAAACCCGCGAGGCCAGTGACGTGCAAGAAGACAAGCTCCAAGCGGCGCTCGGCACGGTTGAGCGCCTCCAGTACGAAGCGTCGGAAGCCGCCAAGCTCTACGCGGCGCTCGAGGCTTCGTACAACGCTATGACGACGGAGAAGACGACCCTCGAGACGTCTCTGGCGGCGCTGCAGACGCAGGTGCGTGACCTGGAGACGTCCAAGGCGTCGCTGGAAACGGCGTTGGCGACGACGACGACGACAGCCGCCGCGGACCGCGCGACGTTGGAGGCGCAGCTAGAGACGGCCGCAACCGAGCAGGCGGCGCTGGAGAAAGAGCACCGGGGTGCCATGGCGGCGCTTGAGGCATCGCTCGAGGGCGCTCGCAGTGACCTTGACGCCAAGGAAGATGCGCTGCAAGAGGTCCTTGGCAACGTCGAACGGCTCGAGTTTGAGCTCGAAACGATGAGCGAGGCGCGGGCGGCGGTCGAGAAGGACCTCGCGACGGCACAGGCGACGCTGGCAGCGACAGTCTCCGCCATGGCGGCGAAAGAAGCGGACCTCGCGGCCGTGACAAGTGCGCTGGAAGACGCGCAAGGCGAAACCATTGTTGTCAACGACCTCCTGCAGCAGTCGCACGACGAGAAGAGCGCGCTCAAGACGCAGTGGAGTGCGCGGGAGGAGGCGCTGGTGGCCGACGTCACGGCGCTCACGGCCAAGGTGGCGGACGCCACCACATACAATGAGGTGTTGCGGTCGACGCTGCAGCTCGACAAGGACGAGTTCACGGCCCAGATCGAGGCGCTCGAGGAGTCGTTGTCGGCCGCGGAGGCCAAGGTGCCGCCGCTTTTGGCCGAGGTCGCGGCGCTCAAGAAGGAGGCCGAGGCGAGCTCGGCGAGCGGCCTTGCGGCGCTTAAGGACAAGCTGCGCGAGGACACAGCCAAGCTCGCCGCCGACCGCAAGCACTGGAAGTACAAGAACGAGTCGCTCATGCTCAAGGCGATCGAGAACGAGTATGCGATGAACCAAGCCAAGCGCGAGAACGAGCGCCTGCTGGAGGACATGGCCGAGCTCCACGCGCGCCTCGACGCACTCAACGACGAGAAAGACAAGCTCGTGGGCCACCACAATGCGAAGCAGAAGATCCAGCACCACGCCAAGATGAAGGAGGACGTCAACCGCCTCCAGGCCGAACTCCGCGCGGCGACCGACGAGAACTTCAAGCTCAAGAAGCGCATTGAAAAGCTCGAGGTGCTCGTCGCACCGGATACGGACATGGCCGCCGCGCTCGGGAGTCCGCTCAAGCGACAAAAGTCCCTCAACATGATGCCCGCCGAGTCGCCGATGCGTGGGAAGCGGCCGCGTCCCTAGTCCTCGCATGTCGTCGTCGAATCGTTGCTTTCCCTCACCTCTTAATATCTATCTCTACTCCGTTGCTAGCATCCATCGACGGTCCAAGTACATTCCGGGCGAGCTGGAGCCTTGCTTCTTGGTGCACGTCGGGACTCACATCATGCGATCCAACCCTACCCTTCATGCAGGATGGTAGTGTACAACATCCAAGCCCGCGCTGTCGTCGGCGTCGACACGGCAGCCGCTTTGCGGCATGTATCAATGTATCAACCAACAGACAGAGAGAACGCGACAGCTTCAAACAACCTACTCGACGGCAGCGACGATAGTCTCCGACGTCGTTAGCAGCTCCTGTAGCCACGACGCGACGGCGCTGGCGTCGATGCGGTGCGTCGGGTCGGACGCGGTGCAGGACGCAAGCAACGCCGGCGCGTCAAGCCCGAGACGGTTCATGAGGCGGCCGAGTTGGTAGACGTCGGACGCGGGCGTCGCCGGCGCGCCCGCATGGACTTCAGGCGCCGCATCTTCATGCACACTCTGCAGCACGGGCGATGCGCCGGCGCGGTGGCCAAAGGCGAACCCGGAGAGCTTGACGTCCCAGTTGGCCGCCAGCAAAATGTGGTTTGGCGTGAGGGCGTTGTGGACAATCGGTGGGTCGAGTTGGTGGAGGTACGCGACGGCGATGGCCACGTCCTGGACGATGCGTAAGGTGACGAGCGGCTCGAGCGGCGACGTGCGCTTGAGCACTCTCTCGAGCGACCCGAGCTGCGTGTACTCAAGGACGATGGTCATTTCGACGAGCCGCGGCGACGCGACGAACCCCACGAGACGCACAATGTGTGGGTGGTCGATGGCCGAGAGAAGAACAACCTCGTGGACGGTGGCAGTGACGGCGGCCGTGTCCGCAGCCACTTTGATGCACACTTTGGTCTGGACGTGCGCCCCCAGGTAGAGCACTTGGCCGTCGATCGTGGCTTGGAGTCGAAGCTTCTTGACGTGTGCGCGCTCGAGCTTGAAGCGCGCGATTTCAGGCGCGCGGAGCGGACACGTGAACGTGGCATCGCCCGCGAGCGGCGGGCAGTACTCGGTCGGGAGGTCTTCCATCATCGAGTAGGCAGAGCTCGCGCACGTGACGATGCTGTCGCGCATGCTCGGTCGGTTGAAGAGGTGCTTGAGAAGGTACATGTAGAGCACGGCGAGGAAGGCAAAGCCGCCGAAAATGAGAATGATTTTGCTGTAGAGCGCTACAAGAGAGAGGATTGAAAATGTTGCTGCTGGGGGAATCGAAGTCACGTAAGCTTACAGCCGGGTGGGACACCGCTCGACTCATTGTCAGGAGGGAGCGCGTCGGTGATGCACACCGTCGTCCGATTCTGGAGGAGCTTGGTCACACCAAAGCACATCTTGTTCAGCGGGATGTTAGCCCCGAGCACGAGGTGCGGCATCGCGCTCAGCTGCGTGTACGTGTCCAGAGTGACATCAAAGATAGAGATCGGGTTGCCCGAGAGGTCCCTAGAAACAACTAACTCCGTGAGAGCACATCTCGGGTGGCAAGTCACCGACAAAGAGACGAGGGAGGCGGGAAAGGTCGGGTTGTTGATCGATGTGATGAGGTTGTTGCGCAGCGATCTAGTCATTTGATGATGCATGGCACTCATTGCACGGTGGATACAGAAGGGTGAGGTTGTTAAAGCTCGTGACAAAGGCGAGCGAGCTCACGAGGTTCGCGCTGAGGTCCCTAGAATCCATACGTGACGCTCTTGGAGCGTGTGCCATGAAACCGTACATGGAGCGCAGCCCCACGAGCTGCCGCAGCGTCGCGAGGGACCCGAGCTTGTTGCTGCTCACGTTCCTAGCACCCGTCATTACATGAGCTACGTCGTGGAGGCACAGCATACAAGGCGGTCAACGCGGGTGCACGTAGCGCACTCATGTCGGCAATGTGGTTGACTGAAAGATCGCTACGCATGTCGATCCATGTCCGAGTGCTGGGATGGGAGGTTGAAGCTTACACGTTGGTGGCAGTCGGCGGCAGCGACATGACGTCTGAGATGAGCAAGCTGCGCGCAAGAAGCGTGTTCTCGTTGACCGTCAAGAGCACCGTGCTATTCTCGTTGCCCGAGATGACGCACGGCTGCGACGCGTTCCAGGGACAGCTTCCGTAGAGCGACGCGCCGGCAGAGACCACGACAATGACGTACTGCGCGAGTGCCATCACCACGGGTGCTTGGCCACGCATGGATACAAATTGCAGGACGTAGGAAGACGGCGAATGTGGTGGCAGTCTTCTTGAAGCGTGTCTGATCTTTGGATTGCACTTTCTAACAAAACCTCTGAGATTCGATGGGCGGATCCCATTCATGGGTGGCGCTGAAAACACCCAACAGCCGCTGCCCATCCATCGCTCGACCAAGGGCAACACATTACGCCCAGCAGGAGACCCAGTAGCAAGAGGTTGGCTCCCACTAGCTAGGACAGCCTGCGTCACACCTGCACCAATTCGTGCAAGCGTGTGTGATGGATTCTGAGCATGGTTGCTGCGACGTGCTTCAAGTAGCTGTCGTGCGATGCCAACTTGGCCACTCAATGGCAATTCCGGGCCTGGCGACCCCGCCAACCGTACCTCTCTTTGACAATTAGCACGTTGGAGCCTATCTGCTTTGTTGGTCACGAGCGCCATGAACCAGAGTCAGTGCTCTCTACGTATGAACGGCTCGAGACCACTGTTCAAAGATCGAAGCAGCGAGCGCTGGTCACCGAATGTGTTGCTCGCAACCTCTGCGCGCGGTCATCCAAGCCGTGATGGCAGCAAAGCGCCCTCGCGACCGAGCATAAAAGCCCCAGGCTCAAGAACCGGATGGGTTGGGTGTTTTCAGTAGCCTGGCGTGCCTTGTGCTTTGATATTGAATAGACTGTGAAACGGAATCTTAATCGATTGCCATTCTAATAGTTTACTGTATCTAATATACCTGTCACAAATGATATTGCACTTACCGCGCCGCGCACCATGACGGCGCCAAGTTGAAGCTGGAAGCGTCCAAAGGGTGAGCTGGGTGACTCGATCATCTCTATATGCCTCAGCACATCGTGTCGCTACAACCAAGCCTGATGGAGGCGCCACCAATGCACTCCAAAACTACTACGTTCTTACTGGAACTGGACCAAGACACGTCACGGCAACCCCGTCCCGCTCGTCGCGAGCACGCGAGGCCAACCAGGAATCTTGCTGCAATCCGATAGTCTTTTGTTTGCAGGCGTCTGTCACCTCGGTTTAGAAGACACGCATCACATGGATTTCGTAGACGTGTCGGATATTCTAGGCTACTGTCTGGGCGCGCTGAAGCAAGGTCGCGACTTGAAGCATACTTGGTCGGTCGGTCAGTGTGGTATTCAAACACGAGGCAATGACGTTCGTCACGGTTTCCACATCGCTGCAATCGGCCGCTAGCTCGTTGAGAAAATGCCCAAAGAGCACAACGTCCGCATGTCCATCTCCCGCGGATGCGTGCGCCAGGCCTGTGAGCTTGGCGCGCCACTCGTTCGTCACGAGCACGTGCGTGGTGGCGACAGCGTTGTGTGCAATGTGACGTGCGTGGAGGTACGAGATAGCATGCGCGACATCCAGCGCAATCTGCAGCCGGATCGGCCACGACGTTGATGGCAGCAGCGCCGGCAGCGGTCCGAGGGCTGCATGTTCTGTCACAAGGGCAAAGTCGAGCAGATTCGGCGACGAGGCAAACCCGACGAGCCCAAGCACGTGCGGGTGCGAGACGCTCGCCAGCATATGCAGCTCGTGCACCAAAGACGTCAGTGCTGATGTGACGGATGCCTCGTCGCCGAGTACGGTGCGGACGACCTTTAGCCCGACGTCGACGCCGTTGCGTAGGCGTGCATCGTAGATGATTGCGTGCGCCGACATGGTGACGAGCTTGCGTTTCGTGAGGTCCTGGTAAGGCACCTGCGTCGCGGGCAGCGACGCTAGCTCGACAAGTGGCGTTGGGATCGCGAGCGACAGCGAGATCCGGTACTCAAATGGCGGTTCCTCAAAACCAGAGTAGTTGGAGCTCACACACGTGGCACGCAGCGCGCGCCGATCGCGCTGCTCGTCGTGAAGGATGCGCCAGCGGCTGAGCACGGTCTTATAGAGCACCATGGACAGCGTCAAGATGCCAAAGATGAAGCTCAGCTTGCCCGTGGTTGCTAAAATGACAATCGACCATGAGTCGTCGCAAGATGGATACAGCGTAGTACATTCTAACACGGGCGTCGACGACACGGCGCCCGTACTCACGACGCAGACAGTTCCCAGCGCCTTGAGCGTCGCCAGCATCCCCGTACACGTTTCGATGCGAATGGCGTCCATATACAGCGTTGGGAGGCGCTGGAGAAGCTGGTACGCGGTTGGCGAGACATCGAAGGTCGTGATTGCATTGCCCGAGAGATCTCTACACACGGTCCCCCTTGCGGCGAGCGGGGTAGATGAATCGGTCAACGTACAAGGAGGCGAGCTTAGGCGGAAAGGACGGATTGTCATTAAGACTGCAGAGGTCGTTCCGACGTAAGGACCTAGAACAATACGTCTCGTCATGACAATAGATACACACGCCATGTACAGAGAGATTAGGGTGGTAAAGTTGTCCATATTGGAGTCGTCGTTGAGGACTCGGATCCCATTGGCACTCACGTCCCTAAGTGGTCGGTACGAGTGAGGTATCAAGGCACACAGAGCGTACAGTGTCTGCAGCGCCGGCAACGTCGTGAGCATCGCAAACGTCGATAAGCGGTTTGTGCTGAGATTGCTATATTATTGTCATTCGCATCAGGTACGAGAGGAGACACGCAACGTACAGAGAGAGCACCGGCGTCGTTAAATTGCTGGCAATATCGGCGATCGCATTGCGCGAGAGGTCGCTATCACACATAGGATTCAGCGCAGGTGCTAGCAAGACGCTTACATCGAGGTAGCGGCGACTGGAAAGCTGTGGACGAACTCAATGTCGGCGTCCCGCGCAACGAGCGCGCCGGTGCGGGTCAATGGAAACCAGCGCGTCGTGTTCGAGGCAGCGTACCGAACGCATGGAACCGCAGCGCTGCTGTTCCAGGCGATAGCAGCAGCGTCCGAGCAGTCGCCGTAGAGGGTGTTGGCGACGACGACGTGGGCCAGCATGGTCGAGTGGCATCTGAGTTGGAGGGATGTCAAAACGAATCCACCAATGGCATCGCAGGTACCATGGTCATCCGGATATACGCATCGTGGATTGGCTGGCGTCAGTCCGATGGATCGTGCCGCACATCCGACAAACTCGCGCCGACGGGACAACGTCGGTAGCGACTGCAGAGCAGTTGATGCACCAAGCTGCCTGGCCTGGCGCGCACCCGTTTAGCATGCATAGACAGACAGGTAGCCGGTGAGTTTGTTTGTTACGGTGTAGTAGCATCCGCTTCAACGGCAATGTCGCTGGCACTCTCGGTCACGCGACCGTTGGTCGATAGCCAGGCGACGACAGCGTCGGCGGTCGGCCGCTCCAACGGGTTAGCTCGGAGGCACGCCGTCGTAAGGGTTTGGATATAGTCGGGCATTCCATCCGAGGGCTCGCCCGCATTGGACAAGTCGAGCGCTTGGAAGAAGCGCCCGAGAAGGTACACATCGGCCGCTTTGGTGCTGCGCGCCGCGTCGTCGGCGCCAACGCTCGCGCTTTGTTCGAGACCGCCCAGCTTGATGTGCCACGTGCTCGATACAAACACGGTGTCAATCGAGATGGCGTTGTGCACGACGTTCTTCTCGTGGAGGTAGGCGACGGCCGCCGCCACGCTGCGCGCCATCGTCGTCTTGGGCACCATGAGAGCATTGCTGCTCGTCCAGTGCAAGTACTTGTTCAGACGCGGGTCGTTGAAGACGGTCGCTAGCGATCCATACGCCATGGGTTCGGTCAAGAGCGCGAGATCGAGGAGCGACGGCGACGCTGCGAAGCCCACCAACCCGACAAGGTTGTCATGGGAAAGGACCGAGAGCGTTTGAATCGCACGCAAAAGGCCGCGCAAGTGCGTGTGCATGACAAGGGATGACGCACAGGGCGTCAGCACGGTGCAGTCGACGCGGTCGGTGCCGATGCGCGCAGCATATGTGGTCGTCGTCTGCGTCGGCGCCGTTAAAAGTTTGAGCTTCTTGAGGTCTTTGATCGGGCACCGATACGTTTTGAGCGAATCCAGTTGGTGCGAGAACGCCGTCCCGTCAACCTGAACCGAGAGCGAGATGCGGTACTCCACCGGGTGGTTCTCTTCGACCCGCGAGTAGTTGGACGAGAGTCGCGTGTCGCGGAAGGCGAGCTCGGGCTGCTGACAGCGCCGACGACAATACTTGCGCCTGAGGAGCAGCACGGCGATGGCCACGATGGCAAGCGCACAGATGACGACAACGAGGATGCCATACGTGGCTAGTGAACGCAACATGATGAATCCTCACATTGCCGGAAGGACGGAAGCGGGTACTGGAGAGGAACGCCGTGCCGGGCGACGATGCGTCGAGCACGCAGACGCGCGTGGTGTCATGGAGGAGCCGCCACGTCGCAAAGCACGGCGCCGTGGTTGAAATGTTGCGCAGACTGTCGCGCGGTAGCGTGGCCAGCGCTGCAAAGACCGCTTCCGAGACCTCGAACGTGCTGATCGGGTTGTCCGAGAGGTCTCTAAAGACAAGCAATTCGGCATGAGGCGAGATGCATTTTGGTCACCTCATCAATGTCGGTAGTAAATAGGAAATCGTACAAGAAAGCGAGGTGGGCCGGCAGCGAGACCAGACGCAGTGTCGTAATACCATTGCTCGCGAGGTTCCTACGCCGTTATGAGAGGTATGAGAGACGGTGGTATCGTAGCAGGCAGAGACGGACAAGGACGTGAGCGCGCTCAGTTGCCCGAGCTGCGTGTCGGACGGAAACGCCGTGATACCGTTGTGGCTCGCGTCCCTAGTCCATGAAGCTATGAACGCACATCCGACCAGAGCGCGCGTACAAGGTTGTCAGCGCCGAGAGTGATGTTAGAGCGTCCAGCGACACGAGCCGATTATGGCTCACGTTGCTACAGCGCACATAAAGCCATGGCGACAAGAGAAGTAGTACAGCGACTGGAGCATGGAGCTGTTTTGGCGTCGGTAGATGACGGAAATGACATTCGCCGAGAGATCCCTATATGCGTGCATGATGCGTTTGCGTAGCGCTCTTGTCCACGTACAGGCGGACGGCGGTGGGCGGCAGGGCTTGGACGGTGTCGAGGCCAAGGCGGCGAAAGCTCGTGCTATTGTCGGCCAGAAGGGTCACCGAGTTGTTGGGGTAGACGACGCAGGGTGTGGCGCCGCAGAGCTGGAGCGACGTCGCCGCGAGGGCCATGTGGCTGCTCAGGAGGACCAGCAGAGCGCGCTGCATGCTCCCGAATATTCACAATCGGCCATCTCTCTCGCGCATCAGTGTCCCACCCACTCTGTCCCGGCAACAACCAATCCCAAGCCGCGGGCAGTTGATGTGGCGTTGAACCTGATATGCTGGATTCAGTAGATACCTTGCGTATACAAATCGTTCGAGTCGCTAGGCCAACAAGACGAGCAGGCTTGGCCGTGAGGATCAAGTCCGCTCGGCGCAAGCAAGGGAATTGTTGGCGCAAAGTCGATCGCCAGTCACGAGCATTAACTATTGCTTTCTATAGAAGAGAAAAAGAGTTTTTCAGTGTTTATGGGCGGATGCAGTTGCCGGTGGTCTCGTCTCGTGCGAGGCAAAGAAATGCGTCGTCTTCAGGTCTTCAAAAGACGCACCAAGGGCGCTCGCGCAGAGATCACCGTGCAAGGAGCGTCATTGTCCTTTTAAATGCATTTAAATCAATTCTGTCAAAATCGCCGCAACTTCGACCGCCGTCGGCCGACGTGTCGGGTCCGTGTCCACACAGCGCGCCACG